>NW_026058591.1:0-105929 GCF_023721935.1 Panthera uncia
ACGTTTATTTTTGAGACAGAGAGAGACAGAGCATGAATGGGGGGGGGGTCAGAGAGAGAGGGAGACACAGAATTTGAAACAGGCTCCAGGCTCTCAGCCGTCAGCACAGAGCCCAACGCGGGGCTCAAACTCACAGACGGTGAGATCATGACCTGAGCCGAAGTCCGATGCTTAACCGACTGAACCACCCATGTGCCCCTAACCCACAAATTTTAATGTGCTGTGATTTCATCTCAATTCAGTTCCAAATATTTTCTAATATCCCTAGTGATATCTTCTTTAATACATGGGTTATTTAAAATTGTGTTCATTTTTAGGGGCGCCTGGGTGGCTCAGTCAGTTGAGCCTCCGACCCTGGCTCAGGTCATGATGTCACGGTCTGTGAGTTCGAGTCCTGCGTCAGGCTCTGTGCTGACAGCTCAGAACCTGGAGCCTGCTTCTGATTCTGTGTCTCCCTCTCTCTCTGCCCCTCCTTTGCTCATGCTCTGTCTCTCTCTGTCTCAAAAATAAATAAAAACATTAAAAAAAATTTAAATTGTGTTTATTTTCAAATAATTTGGAATTTTACAATGCATTTTATTATTCATTTTAATTTAATGCCATTGTTGTTAACAAGCATATTCTATATAATTATAGTCCTTTTAGATTTATTGACACTTGTTTTATTGATCAACACATAGTTTGTAAATGTCCATGTGCCCTTGATAGTGATCTGTGCATTTTGCTGATGTTGTGGGGAATGTTCTATAAGTAATAATTAGGTCAAATTGGTTGATAGTGATATGACAACTAATCCTTGCTTATTTTGTCTACTTATTCTATCAATTACTCAGAAAAGATTTTTGCTTTTTCTTCATCTATTTTGAACCTCTATTGTTTGGTGTATGCACATTTGAAAAATTATTATATCTTCTTTATCATTACAAAATATTCTTCCCTTATATTCTTTTTTGTTCTTAAATGTACTTTGTTAGCTATTAATATAGCTACTCCAAATTCTTTTAGATTATTGAGAACATGGTATGTATTTTCAGTCATTTTACTCATGACCTGTGTCTATATATTTAAAATGTGTTTCTTCTAGGGGCGCCTGGGTGGCGCAGTCGGTTAAGCGTCCGACTTCAGCCAGGTCACGATCTCGCGGTCCGTGAGTTCGAGCCCCGCGTCAGGCTCTGGGCTGATGGCTCGGAGCCTGGAGCCTGTTTCCGATTCTGTGTCTCCCTCTCTCTCTGCCCCTCCCCCGTTCATGCTCTGTCTCTCTCTGTCCCAAAAATAAATAAAAAACGTTGAAAAAAAAATTAAAAAAAAATGTGTTTCTTCTAGAGAGAATATAGTTAATTAAGTCTTGCCCTTTAAAAAAAAAAAAAATCTAGTCTGATAATCCCTGCCTTTCACTTGTAGTGCTTAGATTATTTACATCTAGTATAATTGTTGACAGGGTTTCATTTAAATCTGTCATCTTGCTATTTGTTTTCTATTCATCCAGTCATTTTTTCTCTAATTCCTCATTCTCTTCCTTCTTTTGGGTAATTATCCATTTTTTTCTATTTTTGTCATATATTTTATTTTCTACATGTTATAAACATGTTTTTATTTTAATTAGTTGATTATATATTTTTTAATTAGGAAAGATAAAAATTATTTAATACTTAATCACATATTTACTATTTCTAGCTCTTTACATTCCTTGCTATAGATATGTTTCCATCTGTTATTATTTTCCTTTTACTGAAAGAACTCCCTTTAACATTTCCTGTAGAGGACATCTACTGGCTACGGTTTCATAGCTTTTTCTTGGCCTGATTTTCCTTGCATTTTAGGAGGACATTTCCAGAATGACATTTTTCCTTTCTTTCAGCACTTTAAAGATCTTCTGGCTTGCACAGTTTAATTCAAGATGTCTGTAGTCATTCTTATCTTTGTTCCTTTCCACAAGATGTGCTTGTTTTTCTCTGACTTTTTTCAGCAGTTTAATTGTAAGATGCCCGGATGTAGTCTTCATTTTATCCTGTATAAGACTTATTGAGATTTTTAGAATTGCTATGGATTTATAAACTATAGGTTTATAGTTTTCATTTGGAAAATTTTCAGCTACTCCTCAGACAATGTTCTCTTCTCCTCCTCTGCCCCATTTTTCAAGATTACCATTACATGGATGTTAGACTAGATATTTTCCCAGGTTACTGAAGCTCTATTAATTTCGTTTTAATGTTTTAGTTTGTGCTTTAATTTGAATAGTATCTTCTGTGTATTAAAACTCACTGATATTTTCTTTTGAGTGTCTATTCTATTGTTAATGCCCATCAGTTAAATTTTCACTTCAGATTATATTTTTAAAGTTCTCATCTGCTAATTGTATCATCTCTATAGTTTCTGAGTCTGTTTCTT
Source organism: Panthera uncia (assembly GCF_023721935.1). Classification (NCBI taxonomy): domain Eukaryota; kingdom Metazoa; phylum Chordata; class Mammalia; order Carnivora; family Felidae; genus Panthera; species Panthera uncia. The sequence continues at coordinate 2,389 of NW_026058591.1, forward strand.
TCTAGTGATTTTTCTCTTGGATGTGGATTATATTCTCCTGTTGTTTTAGCCTCACCCCTGATCTAGAAATATTTTTATTAGATTGTAGACATTGTCAATGCTACATTGGTGAGTATATGGATTGTCTTGTCTTCTTAAGAGTGTTGCATTTTGTTCCGGTGGGCAGTTTAGTTATTTGCAGACATCTCGATCTTTTCAAGTCCTGTTTTTACGCTTAATGAGGGCTACTTTAATGTTGTTTTAGACTTCCTACTTAAGAATGACTATTCTGGCATCTCTACAGAATTTCTCAAATGTTGAAGAAATCTTTACACTATGGAAATTTGTACATAAATGTCTCATGAATAACATCTGGGAATGATTCAAATCTCCGGTCATTTTTTGCCCAGATGCATTGAGCTCCACACTAAGTATGTATGGCTTAGTATTCAGCCAAAGGTTTAAGAGAACCCTTAAGGAGAGGTCTTGAGCTCTTCCATGGATTTCTTCCTTCTTTCCAATACTTTTCTCCTCAAATTGCCATTGTCTCAGGTTCTCTGGACTTCTATCTCTGTCTCCTCAAGCTAGCAATACACCTGTGCTCTGCCTGAGAGCCTTCTCTTTATACCACAATACAGATGTACCTCTAAGTAGAGAGTCAAGGAAAGCATAGGGAGTCTGCCTTGTTTGTTTTCCTTTCTTTCAGGGATGCCAGTGCTCTATTTCTTGCTATCTCAATGTCTGTGAATAATTATGATACGAGTTCTTTCCAATATTCTCACTGTTTATGGCAGGGGGACAACACCAGGCCTAGTTACTCTATCATGATAAGATCTTTATTTGAGTTAGATTTTCAGTGACATTTTTTAGGAATTTTGGCACACCGTTTCTTTGCAGACAATAAGAATTTAACTTTACAGAAAAAAAAATCCTACTTATTTAAATATATTTCTAAGATAATAATGCCCTCAGTGAAATGGTATATGTACTGTTGAAGTACTATTTCAGGAAAGCTGGCAATTCCCGAGATTATGTATAGAATTCTTCTATTTTCAGATTTTCTTTGAATCTGTTATCTTGATTATGATGTGAACTTACTAGTCTTGAAAAAATTATTTACTAGGGTGATCTTTATACTTCTTTATGGTTTTTTACTCCATCCCCCAATCATCTCCATCTGCCAAATTTTAATATTCTGCTCTTAACAGTTCCTATGACCTGATAACACTCTTATTACCACTCTTGCCGCCTCCATTCTCCATAACGCTTCTTTTTCATTTGACTTCTGGGGCACCATACTCTTCTGAGATTGCTTACTGACCACTTAGTGTTTTCTGTGGGCTCATTCTCTTCCCAAACTTTAAGTTGTTACTCAGGGTTCAGCCCTGTGTTCTCTTTTCTTCTGACTCTGTGTTCATTCTTTAGGTGATCTCAATCATTGCAATGCCTTTAATACCATTTATAAGCCTATGGATCCCAAAGATATCTCTCCAATTAAGATGACTCTCCTGAGCTTCGGATCCTTAAATGCAATTTTTTTTTCCAGAAGTCACCATTTGGATTACTATGTTTAGAAAGTGAATTTGCCCCATATGTCACTATTGTTATCCCTCTACTAATCTGTTCCTCATCCAATTGTTTCGACTCACCTGCTCAAGCCATCAGCATAACAATCATCCTTCACATTTCCTCCTTTCTCATCTCTCTCAGCCATAAGCTAGTTTTGCCAATTTTACCTTCAAAACCTTTGTTTACTCTTCTCCATCTCTACCACCACTCTTCTTTCTGTCTTATCTCTTAAAAAAATTTTTTTAATATTTATTTATTATTTTTGAGAGAGAGAGAGTGTGTGAGCGGGGGTGAGGGGCAAAGAGAGAGAGACACACACAGAATCCAAAGCAGGCTCCAAGCTCTGAGCTGTCAGCACAGCTGACAGCCGTATTCCATGTTCTGACGCTCAATGGACTGAGCCACCCAGGCGCCCCTCTGTCTTATCTCACTTTCAACCCACTCATCATCTTTAATCTGTTCTCCAATCACTAGTTCCAGCGATCCAATTTTTTAAAATATACTTTTATTTTAAGGACAAAGTTAATTTTAAAATATAAAATATAAATAAAGTCACAGCCTTTCTTAAAAACTTTTCATAAGTACACTTTGACTATAAAACAAGATACGTAACATGGTGTTTTGCACTAAAATTTTGACCATTTAGGGCAATTTTCAATTCAAGAATTTGGCAAATGCTTTGCATTTTCTTCACTTTATTAATTTCTGTTATCTTCTACATCTCAGATTAAGTGAGACATCCTAAAAGATACCATTTGCATTACTCAAGGATCTCCAGAGAGACAAAACCAATAGGATGTGTCCATTTATATAAATATACATATATATGGGAGAGAGGGAGAGAGAGAAAGAAAGAGAGAGAAATTATAAGGAATTGGCTCATGTGACTGTGGAGGCTGACAGGTTCCAAGATTGGCAGTTGGCAGGCTGGAAACCTAGGAGAACTAGTGGTGTGGTTCTGGCACAAAAGTTGGCAGGCGTGAGACCCAGGAAGAGCCGATGTTTCACTTTGGGTCAGAAGACAGGAAAAAACTCATGTCCTACTTAGAAGACGGTCAGACAGGAGGAGTGTTCTCTTACTCAAACTTTTTGTTCTATTCAGGCCTTCAACTGATTGGATGAAGCCCATCCACATTAGGGAGAGCAATCTGCCTTATTCATTTAGTCTATGAACTCAAATGTTAATCTCATGTAGAAACATCCCCACAGACATGACCAGAGTAGTATTTAATCAAGTATGTAGGCACTCATGGCCTACTCAAGTTGACGTATGATATTAACCATCACACCATTTATGACAAAATTAAGTCTTACTCTGCCATTTGTTTTCTTTATTGTACATATTACCGTTTTATTTACTTGTTTGTTTAGGTGTTTATGGGTTTGTTTAATGTATGTTTGTAAATTCTATGAGGGCAGAGCTTCTGTTTTGTTTACTATTGCACATTTAATGCCTAATGCAACATCTAACTATCTTTAAGATTAAAATTCTAAATAGTGTTTAGTATAGACGCTTACATCTAATATAGATACAGCATTAAATTTTTCTACCTGCTGTTGTGTATTATACTATAATATTAACACCTAGTTGGTATTTTCAATAAATTCTATGGCAATAAGTGAATTCATGAAGTCAAGTTGTTTTTTTTAATAATGCTTTTTGGTGTTTATTTTAAAAAACTTAATACTTTTGAGAGAGAGACTACAGAAGCAGGGAGGGGCAGAGAGAGAGGGAGGCTGAGAGAATCCCAAGCAGGCTTTGGGCTATCAGCACAGAGCCTAATGCGGGGCTCAATCTCATGAACTGTGAGACCAGGACCTGAGCCGAAACCAAGCGTTGGGAGCTGAACAGACTGAGCCACTTAGGCACCCTTTAAGCTGTTTGTTGTTTTTTTGTTTTTTAAAATCCTTGTCTCTTTGAACTTCCATAGCTGCAGTGAATTTTAAAAGCTTAAATCAATGATGTGTGTTTTAAACACCTATAAATTTTTTTTCATATATCATTGCCTTTAATATTATTCTTTAAGAGGACCAGAAAGATTTTTATGTAGAATATGTAAATGTAGCTGGAGAAAATGATGTATGGTTAGAATTTTGTATGCCCAAGGGATGAGTGTCAAAGGAACTCAATGGCTTCATTATTCTCTTAAGGATATTAGTATAAAATATGGTCCCATCTCTACCAACACATTAGTACTAGGTGTGGAGCAACTTGTGGTTTGCTCCATTCACCCAAGACTGTGGGAGTGGCAATAATGGTGCTCGTGATTGCTGACGGCACACCTCCATCATGAGGACACACCGTGGCCAACAGAGCCATCCAGAATTTGAAGGGCTGACCTGTTCAATGTCAGCAATTTTCGAAGGACCAAACCAGGAAGTTTGGCTTTTCTCTTGGCAGACCTTTACAACACTCTGTGTGTGTGTGTATGTGCATCTGCATGTGTGTGTGTGTGTGTGTGGACACATGCACATGCTGCACATGTATGTAAAATGTGCAAAATTATTTCTTGAACAAATAATTTTTTACTTAAAAAAATTAAAGAGGAAAACATGGTCTGAGTGATCTTGATTTTTTATTTTTCATTTCAAAGGCATTTATGGACCTTGGCTCATGTCAACTCCTGGTGACTATGCTCTGATCACAGGCATAGTCAATTTTTTACAAAAATGTTTTGGATCTTTCAAACTTGATATTGATAACTGAAACTGAGCAGAGAGACATTAGCATCTGGTTTTGATGAATGTGGTCTGCTAGCACTTTAAAGGAAAAGCATTTAGGAAAAGACTGGAAATTCCTGCTCAGAAAATCAAAGTCCAATACAGTTTTTCAATACCTGATACTTGTATGTTACAAGTGACCTTGGAGACTTTATTCCACCAGTTCCACATATTTTTTACATTATAGCATTATAGCATTATGCTTCATTTTAGGATATGTTTAGGTTTTTGTTTTAGGGTATTTTTTGTATACCTGTTTGCTTTTCTACCATATGTACAAAATAATGTCTTGCTTAGAGAAAAATCAGATACTCTCATTTAAAAATAAGACAAATTGGTTCTCTGCACCATAGGAAAATACTTGCTACCAAAATCAAAATGATTTCTATCATTTTGTATTAAACTGGCAGAAAGACATCATGTGCAGCACAACATACTGGGGGGTTTACCAGATTATAAACTACAATTTTCTGGTAAACTACAATTTTCTAGGGATGGTAACCATGTCTTTTGTATTATTATATATTTCCAAGTATATCTAGATCAAGGTCCTGCAAATTACAGATCTTCAAATCAGAAAAATTAAGAAACGAATGCTTCTTGAAACACTTGTCTTTTAGAAATTTAACTCCAAATATGCTGAATAATTATCTTAATAAAATAATTATTTTAATTTCTGTGGGCTTCTATTTAGTTCTACAGTCATCCAAGTACTGGATTCTCTCCTCTTCCTCTGTGTTATCCTGCCTAAAATCAACACTCTCAAAGCAGAAAAGGAGGAACAAGAATAAAAGCCAATGTTTAATCTTATGTGTATTACTTTTTTTCTGAAATAGTCTGGTAAAGGACTGTTTTGAGAAAGCAATTAAATGAGGCTAAAATGAGGCTTGGGGATTATCAATAGCCATCATTTATTAGTGTTGTCCCTGTTCTACATCAAAAGAGATCACCAAGAAAGCGTTTACCAGAGACCGTTTGCATTGGCTGTGCTAAGGAAATTACTGTACTCAGCATGAGGAGGACAAAAATCATTTGTGCATGCAAAATACCTACCTGCTTTATGATTAAAGTATTTATCTTTCTACTTTTGTAATGAAAGTCATGGGATAACTTGAATCTATGTAAAATATTATGGTTCCAATGTCGAGTGCTGTAACAAAATGACCTTTTCTCTGTATTTCCACTAATTGGCTTTTAAGATGCTTTTGATGTGGCTGAAAAGGTCAAAGATCAATGAGTGGCTTGTTAGTCTGAATCGTTTATTTTATCAGAAAAAAAAGCACAAGCTATTGAAAAAAAATAGAATTTTGAAAGAAATACACAGGCTATCTGCCTTTGGCAGGCTCCACAACTTTTCTTTGGCTCCTCCAAGCATGGGATGGTCTAATCAGGGGATTATCAAGTAGACTGAAGAACTATAACAAAGTTTTGTGCTGCAGTAAATATTTGTAAAGCAAAACTTTGGAAAAATCCATGATACATCTTCTGTTACTGATTTGAGAAATCCAAGGTATTCCTGAAATGATGCGGTATCAAATTGCCTGAAGAAACATGGGTCACATTGTCATTAGGCAATGCTATTATAGATTTCAAGAAATGAATCGAATTTGCACTATAAGAGGAAAGGTGAATGGAGAGTTTACATAGAACATTGACATAAAAGGTTATGCAATTTGTAACTTAGAAAATATCAAATCTCTAATATCATGATTTGATCCATGGAGGAAATAACAAAGACAACTGGACTTCTTAGAACACTATGTTTAAATTTTTATAAAAATGAAGGACACAATTTTTGTTATTGCCAAGAAGCAACTCATATGTAAACAACTGATTAAATTCAGGGAAAACTGTGCTCATTATGTTTAAAGGAGAGAGATAGGCAATGTTCTGCCTTCGTACTAGTTTGTGCTTAAATTAAGCAATAATCATGGAGTTTCAGGCCATGTAAGGGGAGACTAATGACTGATTAGAAATAGTTTTTGGCCTAAAGCAATACATTGGGTCATTAACCCTTAATGATCATGTATTCAAAAGAAATGCTATAGGTCCTTAGTTCTCTTAAATAACACCCAGAGACTGAAAGGTATGTTTGACTGCAGGTGATGTTTTAATGGTTACAGCTAAGCAAGTGGAATTCACCTGGTAATGTGGAGTTTAATGTCTTAGATTAGTGCACAAAAAGAAATGGAAAAAAGTGCCATGCTGTCACTACAATGGCAATATCTCAGGTAAAATTTTATTTCCTTTGCTATTCATTTATTTATTCCTATTTATTCCTCTTATTTTATCTTAAATAATTTATTTATTTATTGTCAACTGCGTATTCACTTATCTAATAGATGCTGTTGAACACCCACTCAATGATCAGGCCTTCAGTGGATGCTAGGGGAAAATGATGGGAACAGAGACATGTAAAAATGCCATTGTTGGCGTAAAGGATTTACAGGCTGCTTTCTGAGTCAATGGAAGGGTGGGCAACCCAGGGTTGGGAGGAGTTGGGAGGAGTTGGGGAGAACATAAAGTCTATAACTCAACTAACATGATAAGTAAGACTTAATCATGCTAATCTGGTTGCAGGGACAGCATAGACAGAGAAGGGGGGGTGGGGGGCTCAAAGAAGCTAGAGAAAAAGTCTTCAACCTACTCCCAGATTATGATTACCACTAGGCTGACTGTTTTAATTTTTAAATTTGCTCCATAATGTGATTGACAGATTATTTCTTATCCCTGTGTGGTTAAATAGTCGCAGTGGCTATGAACTTTAAACAGATCAACAATTCTATGGTACTTAATCTAAAATATATTTGGAGAAAATCCTAGTAGACCTTTACACTTAGCATTGGGTGAATCTCTCCATCCCCCAAACCCGTTTCCTCTGACCTCTGGTTGGGAAATCTTTTTTTAGCATGCAGACGGACTAGATAATCTTTTGCTTAACATGTGCAGCAATCATTCATTTATCACAAGCTGTGGGCATTTTATTTTAGTTTACATCAGGAAGTCTAATTTAGGCTTAGCAGTTCATTAAGACAATTATTTTTGAACTGGTTATTTGGCTTTTCTTCTCACAGTAGAAATTGCCTTTTTATTTATTTTATAGCTATTTTCTTTATGAGATAATGGAAAAATAAATTAGGAAAGTGAAGTGTAGACCAGTGGGGATGATATCCCTCAGATAGACTAAATTCAATTTCCCGATGCCCCAGACACTAAGGCTCCCACCTCTGAGAAAAGCTTCGAGACAAATACTGCTTGTTACCTGGGATTGTTCCAAAGGAAAAGGTGAAGATATTTGTAAAGACCTAAGGTCCCTGTTTTATGCTTCTTAAAATTTTAAACCAATGACAACTTTCTTCAATTCTGTCTTTTCTATTTCCTCCTTAAGAAGAGTTAAAAACAATTTTTTTAATGTTTATTTATTTTGAGAGAGAGAGAGAGCAAGTCAGGGAGGGCCAGGGAGAGAAGGAGAGAGAGAATCTCAAGCAGGCTCTGTGCTGTCAGCACAGGACTTTATGTGGGGCTCTATTCCATGAACTGTGAGATCATGACCTGAATTGAAACCAAGAGCTGGACACTTAACCAACTGAGATACACCGGTGTCCCAAGAAGTTTTTTTTTTAAATGCATAAAGTAGGGGCGCCTGGGTGGCGCAGTCGGTTAAGCGTCCGACTTCAGCCAGGTCACCATCTCGCGGTCCGTGAGTTCGAGCCCCGCGTCAGGCTCTGGGTTGATGGCTCGGAGCCTGGAGCCTGTTTCCGATTCTGTGTCTCCCTCTCTCTCTGCCCCTCCCCCGTTCATGCTCTGTCTCTCTCTGTCCCAAAAATAAATAAAAAACGTTGAAAAAATAAATAAATAAATGCATAAAGTAATTGCATAGTACAATGTTAAATTAAATACATACGCCATAGTGGTGTATTCATTATGATATTGATTATGTTTCTGCATCCATACATGCACCAAATAGCTATAAATTGGCCTACAGTTGATTTGATCTCACTTTAAAAATACCTCTCTGCATAACCAAATTTTAGACAATGGAAATATATTATGTTTATAGCCCAAAGAATAATTATTTTTATATTAACACACTCCTCTCCTTAGTTGTTTCCTTATAAAGTCTTTGCTACAGTGCTTCTTTTTTACGTATTTCTTTAGGGTAATAACTGATTTACAGTCCCATAGTGAACACTGAAAGTTTATTCAAATTTCAAGAAAATTCTGATAGTCTTCATAAGTTCTGATAGTCTTTTTGAAAAAAAAAAATCCTCTTGCTAAAAAAAAATTTAAAAAAAGCCCAGCTATCCTGGATGTCTCTAATCCCTCTGGTAACACATTAATTTAGAATATGTATTTTATAACATTTCTTACTTTCTCTGAGTGGCAGAATCTTTTGCCAAATCAAGTGTTATGATGACCTTCAATGTATACAGCAGCCAAAAGTACAGTCATGTGGCTGACAGGGCAGTTTTCTCTCCTGGCCTGTCTCCCACCTCCACTCCAGCCCCACTCCTGCTGAGGCTCTCAGAACACTATTGGAAAGCCCCTGATTGTGAATCAGCCATAACTTGCTCCTTGAGTTTTTTTCAGTTTAGAAAATTTAACCTAAATCATGCAGTCCAAAGGGCTTTTAAAAGTTGCCAAATTTGAATATTCTCAGGATTATTGTTCTTGATTGCTTTTTCTGATTCCTTATAAACAATTTTAAGACACAACTCTTCTGCAATCAAAGGTTTGCAGAAGATACCAAATGTATTTCCCACTAGCTGAGATTGAAAGAATATCTTTTAAACTACTCTCAGCAAGTATTATATGTGTCTGCCAGTCTTGTGTGTGTCCTTGGATGCAAACCCCTAAAACGTGCTATGGAATGAGCTCCAGGAATGAGAAGGGGTTAGGTCAATCACATTTCCCTCCTGACAACGTTTGCCTTTGCTGCCATCCCTTTTGCCCTCCAGAATCAGGTGAGAGAAGGTAACAGTGAGTCACTTCTGAAAGAGAGCAGGCAATCCAATACTTGAAAGATATCCTATGATCTTACTTTTTGGTGTCCAATGGAAGAGAATATGACTTAAGATAATTCTTCTCACAGGCACACTGGGTGAGGACAGAACTTGTGTTTGAACCATATTTTTAGCCAGATACCTCTCAGAACTCTAGATCTCCTTGGGAGTAAAAAGTGATCTTTATGAACTTCTGTAATTCCAGTACAAGGGCCACTAAAAATATATTTTGAATCAGTGAATGGGTTAATGTGTATAAGGTAAAGAGTACCACCTATTGACTTTTTAATAAAACCATATGGTTAAATACATGAATAAAATAGCACCTGTTTTGTTTTGTTTTGTTTTTTGATCATGGTCAAGGAATCCTTACAACTAATCTTGGTCTGGAAATGCCAATTTCCTAAATTTGAGATGGCAGGTCATATTTGCCCATTCTTAAAATAAACACCTATTTATTATAATAAATACCTATATATTATAAATTGTCACCAAATCTCAGGTTCTCTGGTACTCTGTTAAAATAGGTCAGACTTAATGAGTTACAGTAGTTCTAGAACTTAAATTGTGAGGAGACTTTTGCACAAAACTAGGTTTTCTAGAAGAGGGATGTTAGACTGAAGACTTCTGTTATGGACTGATGGATTCCAGGAAGGAAGAAAGCCAAGGATGTTCCATTTAATTAAAAATAAATTGAACTGATATCCTAAAATAAAATATTTGGCAACCCACACTCCAAGTAGATTATGACTTGCAGGTAAACACGCCATGTTATGTTGCTTATATGTCCCTGCTGACAGAAAATACTGCTGCGTCGGTCACCTGGCATAATTTGCTGTCCACAGTTGCTTGGTAGGGAAGCAATTACTGTAAATGATTTTTCGAGACTATTTTTAGCATTTCAGGAAAAGCCAACTGAATAGCTGGATAACCATTAAATTCTTATGTAAGTAGGAATGAGTGCTCTTTCAGACAAACGTAGTTCACTGTTACATCGTGCTCCAGCTAGGGGAACCATGAAAGAGTTAATGCTTATCCAAAAGTGCCTTTATTTCCATAGAGGAAATAACCAATGGGGAAAATCTAGCTGCCCGAGTAATGGGAAAAATACACAGGGGCCACGAAACCTTTAAGATCAGACATTGTAGCATCTGTTAACTAATGTGGAATGACAGGGAACTTCTGTGAAAGTGTATGTTTGAGAATATAAATAGTAGAATACTGTAATTCATTACAATTACACTGTAGAGAATAAAAATGAAAGGAATTCTTCTTGACTGAAAGCGTGGAATGTTCCTATATCAATTCTAATAAGGAGACATTGTGACTGTTTCAAGACCTACCCATAAATCAGAAAAAGGAGCCTCTACCAGTCTGGCTGTATACAGCCTAAAATATAATACACAGACCTCCTTTCTGTGTTAACCCGTGACGATACAGCAAGCTAACAGCACCAACATACCAAAGCATTACAGTTTGCCGGTGTGCAAATGATTGAAAAACTGTTTTGCCAAGAATCATAGCTTTTCACCCTATTGGACTGTCACTGAAAACAATATAAGTATCTTTACAATCTCTTTTCGTCAGAGAGTAGAATGTGGGGAGCCTTCGTGTTTTAGTCTAGTTGGTGGCCAGATCTGATAAAAAAAAAAAGTCACTATAACAAATTAAAGAAAGAAAATCCTTTAGTAGACTGTAATGACTTTGCGCTCTAATTCTGCAGGCACTAGGATGTCAAAGGCATACCTTCCCCTGCAGCCATATATGGCCTGAGGGCCATTGGGCATTTTCTTTTTTTCTTTTTTTTTTTTTAAGATGAATGTTCTGGTATGAGCATGCTCATAGAATCCAGTGACGTTCTTACTCAGGGTGGTCTGTAAATATTCTAAATCTTTGCTTACTATATAAAATTACAAGAAAGTGTTATCTTGCATCACTCACAAGCACTAGATTCCTTAAGCTATGCAAACCCTACTAAGAAATCATTCCCTTAAAAAAAATAATAAAATGGTTCTTTCCCCACCCCCCTGCATTTAGTTAGGGACTATCTTTTGGCTGTCTATATTCTGGTTTATATAAAAGCATATAATGTTATAAGTCAAGAATATCACTAAGCTTTTGCTTTAAAATACATGGAAAGATCAGTTTTCTACGTGTCGTTTAGTCTGTGTCTCCCTGTCCATTTCTTTGCTTTTCTCTCTGGCTTCATGCTGTGATTGCCTCACTCTGAAAGGGAGATTTCTCTCACTTTACCTACTTTCTGATCTTTCATCTAAACCACCCTGAGTGCATGAACACAATCCCAGATGAAGATGGAAATGATGAAAAAAAAAAAAAAACCTTAAAATATATTCCAGCCATCCAGGAAAAAAGTACATATACTGGAGAAATGGATCCATTTTAAAGTAAATGTACGAATGAGTGAAAACTGAAATTTTGTCAGAGCTTTATTATTGGATACGTTAGAGTTTTGGCTTTGTTTTGCTACTTTTGCATGCTTGTGGTGTAATGAATTGTATTACTTTTAACTTGATGAGATACAAACCACAATGTTGAATTACTACTGGCACATGTCCCGGCTGGATGATCCTGCTACTATCATGTGACCATCTATTAGAATTCCCTCTCAAATTAATATTATCTTATGACCAAATGTTGAAAAGTGGACCCTTGGCTGTATGCTCCTTCAGCTTCTAAGGAATTAAAATGATTTTCTTGCTTATGGCTCTGATTTGGGAAAGGCAAAATCAACTGTGCATTGTGCTTTAACACATGTAATGTTGTTTTGCCAAATCAGACATCTTTCCTCATGGGATGAGATTATAATGGCATTGCAAAGTAGTTCTCTTGAAACCTTCTAAAACAGATTATGTTCTTAAAAAACTTGATTCTTGACTTTGCATGTTTTAGCACTGCATTCCATTAAACCTGTGTTTGAAGTTACTAGGATTTGCTAAAATATTTGATAATGCCTAAGCAGATAAGAGATTATATGCTTTATGTATATAGTGGAAGGATTTGTTCCAGCTTGGATACAGGGTATTAATTGGCCACCTACAGTGAGCAGTGTTTAATATTTTGCTCCTACCCACCCCCGCTTCGGCCTCACTCCTTTCTTGCTGCTTTTCAGGCAGAAGAGCATATAAGTATTCTCTGAACTAAATTTGCTAACTTTCTGGAACACATTTAAACAATGTGTGCTACTTGTGTCATATTACATTAACTTCACTTACAATGACAAGTTGTATATATCTGTAATAAATAGCCCCTCAGGGATCAGATCAAGATTAAGGGAGAGAAAGTACACTGCTGTAGTTAAGTAATTTATAATATCTCAGTAAATGCTTACAAAGAGATGTTTGCATCAGTGGAGCTGATTAACAGCACTTGTAGTCCCTGATGACTATGGGATGTTAAACTCTCCAGTGGAAAGTTACAATCACTTTTGGGTTCAATTTTTAAGAAGTAACCTTGAAGCTCTATACCGGTTGATACTATGTTCTTGTCTGCCACATCACAGAATATTTACAACAGAGAATCACTAGTTTTAAACAGACCAACATTGGCACAGGGCAATGGTGGCGTTTGGGGAGGGGTGATGCTGGCAGGAATAAGCTCATCAGCGCTCATGAGGTGGAGAGGAAAACCTTAGTTAAATCAAAACACTATTCCTGATGTGCTCATTTCAAGTCAAGGTATTTTTAATTCATCAGAATAACACACAAAAGAAAAATTACAAATATCTATGGGTCGAGTACAGTCAAATTGTGCGATTGAGTCTGATTAACCACAGCATGTGTGGGGTAACAAACCATGCTGACAAGTCTGTAGTGAGTGAGCCAGTCCTTAAGCGTAAAGCCCACTCAGGTTTACCCGCAGACTTAGAAGTGTGGTATTCTAGGATTTGCAATTCCATCCTTTCCCCCTTCAAATCTGTGCAGTTCTGTTTCAGATTTGAACTTAAACATCCAGTCGCCTCTGGATGATTAGCATTTGGACCACAGTCAGCGAATTTTGCTTTTGGGTTTGGACAGTTTTCATCCATTTCTATGGCAAGTGGTTGGAAGTGATGTCCTGTGAAACCAGAATGCTTAATTGTGTCTTGGCTCTCAGGAAAGTTCAGAGAGAAGTGATTTTTATCAGTCTACTGTGGAACTCAGTCGATTTCTGGAAGGAGTTGAACGGTGTAAGCAAGTGAAGAATCTGAACAGCTCCCCGCCTCTGCTGAGGTCTCTCTTCATTGTCAATTCGTGCCTGCTACTTAGTTTGAAGCGAATTGAACGTCAAACGCTCTCTTACACAAAAACTCAAAATTCAAATTCACTGCCTTTAAAATCCTCCCAAAAATGATTGTGGCAGGAGTGGGTATAATCGCTACCTCAGCCGTGATGGAAGGATCAGTCTTACTATTTAGTGTCATCGCACACATAGACAGGGCTTTCTTGGTTGCTCACAATACGTGCTCAGTGGCAGTGCTCCACTAAGGGTCCTGCGTTTTCATGCACCTGATCTTTCAGTCTGGCTCTCCACTGTGCCTCTAATAGGCTTCCAGGAAACAGGAAGAGGGTTTTTGAAACCCATCTACGTCTCCAGTGTTCTCTCTCAGGTTCAAGGGAAGTTTAGAGAAACAGCAACACCAAACCTTAGCTCTGAGGAACTAAACCTGGCCTGATACTCGCCATGTGTGGAAGAGGCAGCTGCAATAGGCTTTGTGGGTTTAAGTTTTGGGAAATCAAAGCCAGGAAAATCAGTGGTCTTTTCCCTCTGCTTTTCACTCTCTCCTAACCAACTCTGGTGCAATGACTCACAGCCTACAATTTGCTAGAAGGAGTTGAAGGAGGATGGAGAACATGGATGGAGCGCAGAGAGGGTAAAAGAGTTGATGCTCTTACAAAGACTCTTTCCTCACATTATTCTTTGGATTGTCATAATTTTGTTCAGCCCCTTAGAGTGAATAATTGACAGCTCTTTGGACAAATGAGAAGCGGACAAATCACTTTCTTCCTGGAGTCTAGCTTTGAACAAATCTGAGTGGAAACTGAGGCTTTTGTTGGTTCAGCTGATTTCAAAATCTTTACTGAAGCTCAGGGCATATCTTACACTTGAAAGGTAATTATTCTTCTAACAGATGTACCACTGGTTTACTTCTTTTTAAGAGTTTGCTTCTGATTATCCTATTTTCTTTGTATTATTTTTATGAATACAAAAAAGGTTATTCTTATTTTCTATTATTTATGAACTTCATTTTTAAAAAACAATTAAATGAAGTTTATGCAAAGTAGTGAAGACCAGTCTGGTTTTTTGACACCTGTTTAGAGAAGATTTGGGGGATCTTTAATAACTTTAAGGGGCGCCTGGGTGGCGTAGTCGGTTAAGCGTCCGACTTCAGCCAGGTCACGATCTCGCGGTCTGTGAGTTCGAGCCCCGCGTCGGGCTCTGGGCTGATGGCTGGGAGCCTGGAGCCTGTTTCCGATTCTGTGTCTCCCTGTCTCTCTGCCCCTCCCCCGTTCATGCTCTGTCTCTCTCTGTCCCAAAAATAAATAAAAAATGTTGAAAAAAAATTTTTAATAACTTTAAGACATGCCATAACATTGTCTTTTAAAATAGCACCTCCACTTAAAAAAGACATTAAAGTATACTTATCTTTATACATAATTCGAATCTTCAAAATAAATTTATACCAAGTGAAATTTCATTTATGTAAAATCAACTGCAAAATGATAAAATGTGCCGATCTCAAGATTCTGGGGATGGAGTGCCTGGGTGGCTCAGTCGGTTAAGCATCCCAATTCATCTCAGATCAAGATCTCATGGTTCACGAGTTCAAGCCCCACGTCAGGCTCTGTGCTGACAGCTCAGAGCCTGGAGTCTGCTTCGGATTCTGTGTCTCCCTCTCTCTTTGCACTCCCTCCCCTTCTCTCTCTCTCTCTCTTTCAAAAATAAATAAACATTAAAAAAAAAAAGGTTCTGGGGAAAATTGGTCTAAAGAATATAAATAACATTTTATTATTTTTTTCTAGTTTTTCCAATTAAGCTCCACTGTAATAACTCCCATTTTATATTTAAAAAATGAAGTACAGAACTATAATGTGAATTCTAAAGTTCTCAAAAATGCATCCACTTTGGGCAAAACAAACCTCAAAACTCCCAATCCTATATATTTTTGTCCCATAATTTCTGGTTCTGAGTTTGGCATCACATCAAGTCATATTTTCCTAAGAAATTAAGTCATTTCCATATGAGAAATTATTTATTAACTACTTTATTTTCTTAAAAGTTAATTTACTTCTGTGTTTTTAGGGTCAATCGATTAATTTTTTACCATGCTGTATATGGATTTTTGACAAATTTCTTTTTTTAAAAAAAGTGTATTTATTTATTTATTTATTGAGAGAGAGAGAGAGAGAGCATGAGCAGGGGAGGGGCAAAGAGAGAGGGAGAGAGAGAATCCCTCGATTCACAAACCATAACATCATGACCTGACTAGAAATCAAGAGTCAGATAGATGCTGAACCAACTGAGCCACCCAGGCGCCCCTAACATATTTCTAATTTTGTAAAATACTCCAGTAGTAGGTGAAGTATTTGACACAGTACAGTATAAATAATGACTGCTTCCACTTGTGAGAAAATGAATACTCCCTGGAAGAGCTGACCTAATTTGTTCCCAGTTAACGATATGGGAAGAATAATGGCGATTGTCTGGACTCTTTTCTTCATCCTTCTAAATAGGTAGGCAGTTCATAAAGTGGGCCTGGTTGCAAGGCAAGGCCTTCTGCTAGAGTCTAATCTTGCTTCTAACCTTAATGCTTTCTCTTGCCTTGAGTAAAACACTTAACTAACTGCTCTTTTTTTCAGTTCTCCTGCTGTGAGAAGAAGATATGATAATAATCTTCTTCTTTCCTACAGTGGTGTTAGGAGCAATATTTAGTTAAAGCCTGAAAAGTATGTTGACAGTAATAAGATAACATTTCATAGCAGATTATTCATGCTCTTATGGCTAAACACCCACTGAAATATCTCAATAGAACATACCCCAAATAATTTTTGTGTGTGAGCAAAGGATTCTGGTGATTACATTATCTTTTTTTTTTTTTTCTGCAGAAATTTTAACTTCTTAGCAGCAAAAGAAAAGAGAAGAAATAATTGATTTAACACATTGGATTTTGTAAATATGCCATAAAAGAGGTAGATCTTTTTCCTCCTTCAAATCCTGAGTGCTGCAAAGCCTCAGTTTCAACTGGCATGGGTATTAAGTAAGTGACAAAACAATTTTATGTTTCCTAGCAATATAGTTTACAAATTGGTGTGTATCCAACTATAAGTAGATATGATATTTTGATGTCATTACACCACTTTAACTTGGGGACTATAATCTTCATTGAAACCGGATTTTTCCATGAGGCTCCATTTCTCAGAGGCTTCATTCCTTTTTTTCATCTCCACCCTGTGATGCCAGTACAAACAGGGAGTCCCCTTGACCTCAAAGGGGGCTTTGTGCTTAGATTCACTACTTTGGACAAGAAACAAACTTTTTAAAAAAGGGGACATGAAGTTCTAAATTCCACCTGATTCAGTTGGCCTCGTGTCTACAGATATGTCTCTGAAATGCTATGGTTTTTTCTTAATTATTGTGTTTACATTATAAAAGGAAAAAACCAAAATGGATTTCACATTACATACCCCATGGACAATGCTGTGTGCCAATGCAAAAATCAGTTTTAGTTGCCATGGTACCATGTATATACCAGGCTTAATTGTCACATATATTTCAGAAACCTGTCCAATATTACGTTTGCTTTTTGAAATTTCAATGAAAATATCCTTAGAGCTGTATCAAGTGCAACCAAAATAAAACAAAATAAATTGCAAACCTACCACGAATTCAAGAATTATGTGGACACCATCTAAGTTACTTTAACGTAAGATATAAATCCAGAGATTTCTCATGCCATCATTTTGTAAATAATTACAGTTCTGCTGAATCTGTTGTATAAAGTTTACATGGGAGGTTCAGCGCACCCTTGCCCTTGTTTAGAACATTCGGAACCACCAGAGAGCTGTTGATATATGGCTGTGCTGTTTCAGTGCCTAAGACATCTACTACATGGGAGCATAATAAACAGGGGCATAAAGACAGGTTTGTGCAAGCAGTTTGGAGTGACCTTTTTGGCAGCTGAAATCCGTCTTGAGTACATGGTGCTGATGTGGACAGACATGTAAACTTAGTCTTGTTACCACAACTACTAGTTCTACAAATATACTCAGATGCCCAAAATGTACATCACTCTTAGGAAAGTGATTTTAAATGGAGAGTTGTAGTTGAGGAACAGCAATTCAGATAAGATCAAAAACCATATATTACCAAGAAATCTCTGTGACGGAGTTCACAAAAGTGTTGGAAGCGTGCGTTGGGTAGGTTTAACGCAAAAGGCTATAAAGTGAGATATTCGTGATAGCTTGTTTAGATAAAAAGGTATAATGTCTTCGTGTGTGTGTGTGTGTGTGTGTGTGTGTGTGTGTTTAATCAGTAGAAATGTATTAGTGTCTTGCTTTTCAAAGTTAACTTAGTGTAAGGAAGGTAAAGTCAAGGTATCTATAACAATATGTTTAAGGGTGGATGTACTTACCTAATAATTGGAGAAATGAAACAGACATTTGTGTGTTGAATTTGGTCAACTGGGGGAACATTAAACTTCAATCCAACTTTGAAATATCTCTTAACCAATGATGTCAGCTTGGCCTTGAATTCCAACATTGCTCTCCTGGCTTGCCTGATCTTTCTAAGGCAGCAATGAGGGGAAGCTTTCTGATTGAGCAAAATACCTTTGGGCCCATTTTCCTCTAGCAGTAGACTCACGAATGACATCAATTTTAGTCTCCCAATGTGGTTGA
Organism: Panthera uncia; assembly: GCF_023721935.1. NCBI lineage: Eukaryota > Metazoa > Chordata > Mammalia > Carnivora > Felidae > Panthera > Panthera uncia. The sequence continues at coordinate 20,555 of NW_026058591.1, forward strand.
TGCTCCAGAGTACTTAGATTTCCTCACTGTCGAATCAGAAAAGCCTCTTAATGAATCCACACCCTTGTTCCCCCTTTCTCCCTCTCTCCACTTAGGAACTAACTGCTTGCAGAGCTCATAGCCTCTGGTCTGACTCTCTATGTGCTAAGTTTACTCTGTCAGGCCTCCCTGAAGGAGGGACCAGATCTCCCCGGGGGGCAGCCTCTGGTAGGGTTGCGTCTGTGCCTTGCTGGATTGGCCAGTTTAATTCTGGGGTTTGGTATTTTAAAACTATTCTTCAACCTAGGTCTTATCAATGAAAAAAAGTGGCATTGGAATCTGCATCTGCCTTTCGTTCTTGTTTCCCTCTTTATTGAGAAACTTGGTAAAGAAAAAGATGTTCTAGGAGGAAAGGTTATCTGTTTCTGGGCCTACGCAAGCCAAACAAAGAGAACTGAAATAGTATTGAGGCAAACACATTTCCTGGAAACTTGAAATGAATTCAAAAGCAGTTAATGTCTATAATATGTGAGAACACATTCCTAGAGTCATCCCTTCGATATTTACAATTCTTTCAGTAGGTGAGGTATGGTTATATCTTACGGGGAAAACCATTCTTGAACCCGTTGTAAAAGAAATGGATTGAACTGGCAAACCAAGTGAGAGTCTTCTGTATAGTGGTCCTTCAGCAAAATCTCTATATAGTTATCCCTCAAACTGCTTTTGTTAGATCTATGAATTGAATAAAAGTTATGTTCAGAACATGTGAGAAATGGCTAGTCCTTCTCATGCTTTAACAGATATAGCTTTAGGTTCAAAGGGAATGGATGAGTTTAACCATTCAAGATAAGTGAATCTTTAAAATAAGTTTGACATTTTGATACTGTCTTCCTAATTATTTTTCTTTTTATTTCTATTGCTAAAGTTATTTTTCTGGTTACAGTGTCTTAAAGAAACACCGAGGTGAAATTAAGGCAAATGTTAAACATTTGAGAATAGCATTCATAAATAAATAAATAAATAAATAAATAAACAAGCAAATAAGTAAGTAAATGTATGCATGTATGTATATATTTGTATATCTATATACATGTATATGTATCATATATATCCAGTCACTGATCAGGAAACTCCAATCTTTAAGGTTTCAAATGGTTTTAACAGCCACAAAGGTGACTTATTAACAGCCTTATAGTCACATATGATGCTTGTCAAATGCCAAAGAAAGATCATAATGGCATAAACCCAGTTCTGCCTGTTGAGGAATTTGTATCCTCAGGCAGGGCCAAAAACCTTTAAAGGGAAATATCATTCTGAAACATGCCAATAGTAAAAAATGAAAAACAAACAAACAAAAAACTGGACATAGTGTCGGTTAACAATTACCATAGACCCTGGGGCTTCTGGGTCACGCAGTCAGTTAAGCATCCAACTCTTGATTCCGGCACAGGTCATGATCTTGCTGTTCATGAGATCCAGCCCCGCGTCAGGCTCTGCTCTGACAGTATGGAGCCTGCCTGAGATTCTCTCTCTCTCCCTCTCTCTGCCCCTCCAGCTCATGCTCTCTTTCTCTCTCTCAAAAATAAATAAATAAACTTAAAAACAAAAGGAATTACCATAGGCCCTTGGTAATTAAAGGAGCCTAAACTATGCAGGAGTTTATCTGTGTCTCATATAAAATTGGGTCTGAGGGTAGGCAGTCCATGGATAGTTCAGAGGTTCCACAATATCATCAGCATTCCAGGCTCCTTCTATGTTTCTGTTGTACCTTCCTTGGTGCCCATCCTCAAGGTCACCTTGTATTTGTAATTTGGCCCCCATAGCTCCAGCTATCACATCCGTGTTCTGGGTAAGAAGGATAAAGAAGGAGCAAAAGGGCTGCTCGAATTATCGAAGAACTTTTCTGGAAGCTCTGCTCAGCAATTCCTCTTCTATGCCATTGTCTTTCCCTGTGATGGAAGCTGGAAAATGAACATTTGTATCTGGTTACGTTGCTTTAATTGAGGTACAATGGATATTAGGTATATCTAGTAAAGCGATTTCGGCCCCTGAATCTTGAGATGGTTTCAAGTAATAAGAAGTGAAAGAAAAAAAAGTTCATCCATAATAGGAAAACACAAATTTCAGAATCTTAAAGTTTCTCACCATCAAGGCAAAAAACATATCCCAATGTGGCATGAGGTGTGGAAAGCATGTGTGGTAGAATGTGAAGAGTAGAGTGGTTAAGACTTCAGTCAAACCTCTGTGTTTAGTATCAAACAGCAGGGATGGTCATAAGCAATAAAATGAAGATGGAAACACTCACTTTAGACAAAGAAGGAAGTGTTCCTTCGAATAAAACTCAAGAGATTTCTCAAATATATATGCTAATTTTGCAGATAAAACCTTCCAGGGGTTAAAGAAATGACCATCTACCAGGTTTTAAATGTACTTTAAGAGAATAGTCTCCTAAAGCAGATCTGCAAAAAAGCATAAAGGTCTTGAACCTTAAGACATACATATGTGCCAAGGAATTTTATGATAAGTGATAAAGCAACAATTATAATAGCAAAGACTCCTACAGCATGTACTGTCTTTGCATACTTTAGTCGTTTGTGGAAGGTTTACTGAAATGTCTACAGGAGATTTTCCACAATACATGAGGATGAGACAATGACACATGATTTCTGACTGGCACCCTCCTAGTTCCTGCTGGTGGCACTCTGGTCTGAAACCTGCTGTACAATTTTTAAAAGCACAAGGCAGATTTGACCTTAATGCAATATCGGTGAATCTCGGTCGACCCAGAAGTTCAGAGAATGCCAGCACTGGTTTCAATGTTCATGGAGCTTTTGTTCCCATAGACCTTGGCAAACTTTAAAAAAGCTTGGCTTCCCAACTGGTATTCATGAAGATCTCCGAGCTACTTAATGAAGGTTTGTTCAGTGGTGTCACCATTGACATCATCACGGCCAATCCATTCCTCATTACCGATGGACTAAAACAGAGAATTGTGTAATAGGTCAATTTTTATTAAATCCATATTCCACAGACATAGTTCAAAGACTCAACAAAGGAAGTTAGACTTAGTCAATGTAAGATTTTCATTGGCAACATGGCTAAAAATCATCACTGAATTTTCTTTCCTTGGCAGCACTATATCTAACAGTGTGCTGATTGACCAAGATGCATAAAATTAAATCCATAAGGCCAGGATGTCTTTCAGGAGACTGGTGGACAGAATGAGACACCGTTCTATCAAGCATCACTCTCAAAAACCAAAGCTTTTTCCAAAGCAGTATTTGGGCCAATCTCTTTTGCCGCTCCAAGACTTGGACCTGCTACAGGAATTGATTCAGGCTCTTTAGTAATTCATCAAAATCACTTATGCCATTAGTTAATATTAACTAGCAGGGGTGAGTTAATAAAAGTCTGTAATGCAGCCAATCTAACAGCGTTGAAATGGATATTATTCCCTGGGTGAGACATCTGTGCAGAAGGGATGACAGCAGAAACCACAGTGGCCATTGTGCAGCAAGCCACACTGAAACAGCTTAGAAGCGGAAGAAACTGAAATTTTCTGCAACAGAATTTCAACTTGAAGCAGCAGATAAACCAATAATAGGGAACACAGCAATCAGGAAAATTATTACCGCAAAAGCCATGAACCCTGTAAAACGAAATATAAGAGCCACTAGCTGTGATAGGTTTGCTGCTGCTGACTACAGTTTCAAAATACCAGTCAGCCTTCAGAGAGGGCTCTCTTGAAGTAGCAATCTTTTAAGTCATATCCGGAGTAAATGTCAATCATTTTATGTTCAAAATAGAGAATATATATATATTTTTTAATTTTTTTTAACGTTTATTTATTTTTGAGACAGGGAGAGACAGCATGAACGGGGGAGGGTCAGAGAGAGAGGGAGACACAGAATCTGAAACAGGCTCCAGGCTCTGAGCCGTCAGCCCAGAGCCCAACGCGGGGCTCGAACTCACGGACCACGAGATCATGACCTGAGCCGATGTCGGATGCTTAACCAACTGAGCCACCCAGGCACTCCGAAAATATATATTAAGTATGCATTCCTGTACACATACATAGTTTATTTGTATTTGTTTGTGAATGAATAGATGTCTCACTTTCAAGAGTCCAAACTTTTCATCCTGGTGACTGGAACACCTACCATACTCTTGAATCAATCTACCTATTCAACTTTATCTTCTATGCATGATTATTTTATTTTTGGTACTCATCTTTTTTTTTTTAATAAAAATTTTTAATGTTTATTTTTGAGAGAGAGCGGAAGTAGGGAAGGGGCAGAGAGGCGAGGGGGTGGGGACAGAGGATCTGAAGTGGGCTCTGTGCTTGCAGCAGAGAGCCCAGCATGGGGCTCAAACTCAAAGCGTGAGATGGTGACCTGAGCCAAAGTTGGACGCCCAACCGACTGAGCCACCCTGAAGCCCCTTGGTGCTCATCTTTTACACATTAAACTTAGCAGGGATTTTTCACGCATCCAAACTAGCCTCCTTAGTGCCCCCTCCAAGTTCTATTTTAATGTTTGCCTCTGGCTAGACTGCCCTTCCTTCTTCTCGTCATTTCTTCAAGCCCCTCTCTAGCCATCCTGAAGACCATATAAGATAATTTCCCTACGTGGACCATGTTCTGCTGTGATCTCTAAGGGAAACTATTATTATCACCATTCACTGGGCACTAACTCATAAAGTAGTTTGCACTCTTACTTAGCAATGGACATGTCTTTTTTTTTTTTTCCTCCCCTCCAAATGGACTGTCACATTCCTGTGGAAGGGACCATGTTTTATTCTTCTTTTGTACTTTAGGGAACACTTAAGACAAGAAGTGCACATGCTGGTAAACATCACTCTAAAACCCAGCACTTTTCCAAAGTGATATTTTTGTGGATCTCTTTTGCCACTACAAGAATCAATTCAGATTCCTCTAGTAATTTACCTAAATTGCTTGTGGCACTCATTAACATGAACTAGCAGGAGTGAATTTTGGTGCTTTTCATAGTGGTTTTCAAAATACTGGACTATTATCACAACTTTGCTCAGAGTATTCCATGACAATAGAGAATGGATGTTATTATTTTCATTTTAAGGATGAAGACTGGGAAGCCCTGAAATATGAAATGCCTTGTCTAAGGATATGCAACTAGTTAGTGGCAAGGCTAGGGATAAGCACTATATTTCCCATTCTCAATGTTGCTTAAGAAAATAATTGGATATAAAAAATATTATAACCCACAATATCGATCTGGATCTTCCATACTCAGACTTTGATATGAATCTGCAAAGAAAACACTATCAGAGCTAGTATTTTACAGGAATTGCTGCACAAATTAGTTGGGCCTTCACTATTCACCAGTTGTTGGATTGTTTGATTGCCTACCCCTTTTGGTTTTGTTCCCCGGCTTTACAAATGAAACTTAAGAGTTGGTGAGCTTTTAAAGTGAAGCTGCTTGCATAGTTTAGCTATCTGGTGGCATTTAAGAGCATTAAAACTGCCACTGATGATTTCTTTTTCTACTCATTTCCACAATACAAACAATGTTATTAAAAGTAAACTGTCAGAGATATGCTTACAAGTTGAGTCTCTCACATCTTGCCCCACTTCCCTTAATACATAGGCACAAGAAGTGAGTGGGCAGAGGATGGGGCAGAATCAGCTTGCTGACTCCTTAATGGCACTTTGCATCATTACCTGTTACATCCTTGAAAGTATTTTTCACTTGCACTGTCACAACCTCATTTTTACCTTCATTTAATTGACTGAATCAAAAGAAAGGTCTCTCAATGAGAAGTACCACGCTCAAATACCCACTCTCTCTTTAGAGATCCACTCCCTTTCACTCCTTACAACACAGGCACCCTCATGGCTCAGTGTCCATATCTTAGGGGAGGGAGTCTCAGTGCTTTGAGCTGGAGCAGGAAAACTATGGTGTACTTGGGACTACAAGATTTAACAAAGGACACCCAATGGCACCTAGGTGACTCAGTCGGTTAAGCGTCTGAGTCTTGATTTCTGTTCAGGTTATGATCTCACGGTTCATGGGTTCAAGCCCCACGTCAGGCTCTGTGTTGACAGCTCAGAGCCTGGAGCCTGCTTCAGATTCTGTGTGTGTCTCTCTCTCTGCCCCTCCCCCGCTCATACTCTTTCTCTCTCTGCCTCTCAAAAATGAATAAATGTTAAAAAAAACTTTTAAAAAAGACCTTGTTAAAATCTTTCTAAATGATATGCACTATACTTTCAACAAATATTGAGCTGCCACAGTGCTATGATGCTAATTCTCCCAGTCAGGCCTGCCCTGCTCCAATAAACTGGAAATCTTGATGATGGTCACCAACTCCCTCTCACCTTGAATTTCAAGCCATATAGCTTTACCACCCACTTCTCCTTGGATATGTTATCTACTGATTTTTCCATCATTCTCCATTCTTAACTGAAGATTTTTGGACCCTAGCTTTTATGCTGCTTTCCAACCACAACTGTACCAATATGGTGAATGCTTTCAGTAGTCACTTGAAGAAATAAAGCATCTAACACACTAATGTTCCAGTTCCTTGATGTTCACAACTGCAAATCCCTCCACTCGCCTTGAACAATCCTCTCCTCGGGGCACCCTGAGCAATGCTATTGTGGAGAACCTCTGAATCTCTAGCCTACCCCCATCTGCCCATGCTCACTCTCTGATTTCCTACCTTTGTCTCTTTGTGAGGGCCTTTTAGGATCGTTAAATCATCTGGTCATCCTTTCAACAAATGTTCATTGAGCATCTGCTGTGAGCAGAGCACCATGAAAGATATAGGATGTAGTAGTACACAAGAGAAACATGCTCAATGAACTTGCAAAATATAGGGAAAGAAAGATGGTGGATGAGCACTTACAAGTGTGAGGAACATTAGGGAATAGAGTGTAGGTGTAGGCAGAGCTCACCTAGCCAGGGACCTGAGAATGTTTCTCTGAAAGGCTTGTCTTTGAGAGTTTCTACGGTGGAGTAGAAACTGAAGAACGAGGAGAAGCATCTATGACATCTTTGAATCCCAAGCCTGGATTCAATTCAAATTGGCCTCCTCTAATCCTTTTTCTTGGTAGTTCAGTGCTGGTGAGAGAAACTGCACAGCCAGCATGGCTGGCGTCATCACAATCCCTTGCCTACCCACCTCATTTGGAATTTTTGTACCATTTATTCATCTCTTCACTCACTCCTCTTTGGTCAACTCTCTCCCTCCTCATTCAAACCTTGTCCATTCTTTGTATCCTTCTATCTGCCCCCTACCCCCAGCCCCCAGACACAGAGGCTTTGTTTTCAATATAAGCAGGACCATTGAGCAGGAACCACTCAATGCCATACCTGCCTCTACGTAAACGCAATCCACAGCCCGCCTCCACAGTTACCCCCTGGCCTCTTTTCATGGGTTGGGGGCCCTTTTCTCTACCTTAGCACCTATCTCTCCACTTTTATTGTTGGCCATTTTTCTCACGTCTTGCCTCTTCATTAGTCCTTTACTCTTCTGAATCTTTAGCCTGCCTACCACCCTCTATTTTGTTTCTGTATAGTGTATATAGTTTCTTTGTATCCCACATCACACTATCACAGAATGATCTGTTTATACATTAGTCTTGCCTAATGGACCATATGCTCTTCAAGGGTGGGACCGTGTGTTGCATCTTCTGCCCTGTCCACAGGCATCACCTCTCAGGGTAGGACTTCCCTTCCTCCCCAGGCCTTTCTGCAACAGAACATAAGATGACAGTTTCTTCACATTCCATATATGTTTTGGAGGTTTTATATGTACAGGAAACAAAGAAGGTCAGAAGACTGGACTGCCCAGGTCCAGCAGGGAAGGTATGTTTGGATAGCTGTGACGGTCTTGGAGCACTCTGGAGGAATGATTACACTTGGGGGTCCCCCGGTGTTTGTTTACAGGCTGGAGGCTGGCATGGGGAGCAGATGACGGGAATGTGGGAACAGTGAGACAAAAGGCAGGGTGCTGGGAGGCTGTCTGAAGGACCTGGCTGCTCGCGCCCAGAGGTCCTGCATTCAATAGCTGAGCATCCAGGTCCACAATAGAGGCCCAGAAGAATCTGAAACTTGGTTAGAAGGTGTGAGGATACTAACATGCAACAGGGCTCTAGTGCTAAGAAGGGAATGGGAAGGGGGAAAACGCACATCTGCCACTCACCAGGGAGCCCTTCATAATTAGCAGGCACATAGAAGTCAAGAGCAAGAATTTTGTTCAAGGTTGTATAGATGGTATTAAACTGGGATTCAAAGCTTTATTGCTTTATTTTTTCTTCTTTTTTTATTTTAGTACCATGCCAGTTAATTCTGGTAGTATCTGCTATCTAGTAGATTCTCCTTGTAAGAATAAATTCTGTGTGGACAAAAAGTTTGAATGTAGACCATCTCATATGGTTCAATTCGATAAGTTCTTGATGGTGGTGGTGGTTCCAGTTAATGAAGATATTATCATTCATCCATTTTAGGCTTTAGACTAGGCAAGACATGTATGCTAATTTTGTAGTTAAGTGAATTTCTTGTGTGGTGTATAATTGTGTTAGAGTAGTTGCCTTTCTCATGACAAGAGTTCAACTGTGCTGAGGAGGGACAGGTCTACTTCAGGGAGAAGGCGAAAGTAAAATGGAAGGGGACAGCCTGGGCAAGCAGTCCTTAAGGGAGCAGGGAGCAGGGACCAGGGACCAGGGACCAGGAGAAGAACAGAGAGACTGATGATGGCCCCCTGGATCCTGTCTGGACAAGTGTGCTCAGTGTTAGACTGAGGGTGGGTAACTTGTTTTTAAAATAGTATTGTTTGTGAAGCAAAGTGACCCGCTTCAATGCCACTGTCATAATGGCCATGACTCAAAAGTTCCAGCTTCTCCATTTTTCGCCTCACCACCTATAGGGATAAAAATTTCCAATCTGTGTGTATCCAAGTGGTACAGTTTATACACATGACCTCCGGTGTGCAAACGCACAGTTTTAGCACCACCAAAGCAAATCAGTTCTGGCAGAGGTTAACTAAATGAGAGAAAGTTGCAAATTATACACCGTAAGAGCTAATTTTCCAAGTGACTGATGTCTATTAATAATGAAAGGAGGTTGTTGCCAATTTTTTTCTTAAATTTCTTCTATTTTTTAGTAGAGTTTCTATTGCTTCTGGACTCTTTTCCTTGGAATTGTTTACCTTCTCCAGCATTTCAGAGACCCCCAAAGATGCACATACAGGCCACTTTGTCTACGTTGTGTCCCTTGTGGTTACAGGGACATGGCCCTGCTCCCAAGAGGAGTTGGGTGGGTCACAGATATGCAGCAACACCAGTACAACAGTTGCCCTAATTCTTCCAATCGCTCTGACTCAGAAAGGCGGCTTCAGAGCATCTGCCCAGAACGCTTTCTCAATGATGTGGAACACACGTGTGTGAAAGAAGAGAAATGAGAGTCGCTCCACAGGATGAGTGAAAGTTTTGTGAGTGACAGGTTTCGTTTATGACATTTTCGTGTCACTGTGGAGGGAGCTTCTTATCACGTAAAGCTATGTGTAAGCTTGCAAATGAAGATTTTAACTACCAAATTTTAATGGGCTATAGGTTATCGAGAGGTGGATTCCCTGGCCTTGTTGCTATGATTTCTAGGTCATGGACTGTTGACAGGATTGCTTCGCTGTGACCCTACAACTCACATATTAAGTCACAAATGATATAAGTGATCTCTCCCTCCTCCCTGGTGGGCGTGAGTCACAAAATTGCCTGTAATGAGGACCCACCGTCTGTCCTGCCTTCAGCAGAGAGGGATCCTGGGGAGGACTTTGGGGAGTTTTCAGGCAGAGTTTCTCCTGTGAGCACTCCTGGAGAAGTTACCTGCCCTGCCTTGACTTTAGACAAAGGTTAAATACAATTTGTTACTTTAAGAACTTTATTCTCCCAAACAACAAATGAAAGCTTACAAACGAGTGAGTCTCCGGAGCACAAACCCCAAGTTTGTCACCTGGGGAGGTGGTTCCTGGAGACACAAGTGACTGACTCTCCTTTAGCTTCAGATTCCTTCAACACCCTAAATACTACCTGCCCAAGAGTCTTTGGGAAATCATTAGATTGCACCTTGAATGTGTTCCCTTTTCTGCCAAACTTTAGTTGGGGGAGGGATAATAGTTTAGGGGGAAAAAGGGTCACAATTTCAGTTGCTTATTAGGCTTTGGCAGTGTGGTTTAAAGTTCAGCGCACTTTTAAAAAATGCAAGCAAAAAAACTACAATCTCTGCCCCACCGCCAACCTCCCCCTCCTCCCCGAGAAGGGACTGCTTCACATAATGAGCTGGGGTCTGCCTATGTGATAGCAGTCGCCTACTAATAGTTGTGTTTAAAATTCCTGTTTCTTATCTTATTTACTGACTGATGGGAACGTGACTTCGCAGACCTTCCTCCCTGACCATCCCTCGGAGTGAATCATTTGACACAGGGAGCATTAGACAACACGTTTGTTTCCTTGTTAAATCCCGATTGGCCACATAATCGCGCCGGATGCGCACCCCCCCCACCCCCACCCCGGGTTGTGTCTGCATTGTGTCTTATCGGAACCACCTGAAGAGCCCGGCCACACAGGGTGGCCTTCCTTAATTTAAAATCCACAGAGGAAAAAAAAAAATTTTTTTTTGTCAACAAACTCCAGCAGACGACAAAAGGCCTGCATGTGGCTTTATTTTTCTACTACTTTTCTTCTTAAATCAGGCTCCCTGGTTTTAACAAAATAAATAAACAAATAAACAAGTCTCGGGGGTTACACTCAAAGAGATCACATTTTTAAAAAATCAAATGGTTTCCTACCGCTAGTCTGTTTTGCAGTATTTTTTTTTTCTTGTTTTTCTTTTTCTGCTCCTTTTTTTTCCCCCTGTAGATTTTGAAAAGAAATAAGCGGCTGTAGGCATCGCCTGTGGCTCTCTGGTCTCGCTCCTTGGGTGGTCTGAGCCGACTTTATGATTTATTCAGCTAATGGGAAGGGAGCATGACCCCCAGTGGCCACAGAAAGAGAGCTGCATGTGGGTTTAATGCTTTCACCACAAAAATGTCTGCTATGACTAAGCTCTGTGGCTGAAGTCACTGTCTGAATGGTGCTAAAAAGGAACTTAGGCATTAAGTGTGCACTATTTACTATAGATCGGCTCTTGGGATTAGGCCAAGGGGTTCGTACTCAGTTTCAAAGAATAGCATGGAAGCTGCTAGGAAAATTAGAGCCGTGCAATTTATTTTTACCAGTCTCCCTGGTGAGTTGCCGGTGAAGGATTTACCTCATATGCTTTTTCTCTCCCCTCTGGTACTAAAGAGTCATTTAAAACATGCCAGTTTGTGCATTTTATAGAGTTTTATTGTGGAGGTATCCCTGGTCTTTCTTTCTTTCTTTCTTTCTTTCTTTCTTTCTTTCTTTCTTCTTTTTTTTTTTTTTTTTATTTTGCTTGTTTATCATAGCTGGGAATCACTATGTTATTGTTCTTTAATGTTAATTTGAGACTATAAAAGAATGCCTAATGTTGAAAAAGAGGACAAGCAGGAGAGAGGGAGGGAGAGAGAGAGAGAGAGAGACCTGAGAGAGTAAAGTTCCCTTGCTGAGCGCTGCCCTGCTAGAGAGGCCTCTTTGATCTAGTGAGGGTCCCCCTCCCCGACGGGCAGCATTATTGGTGCAGAGGAATGAACACGTTTTGCTTCATGTTGATTTCTTTGACCGTGAGGAGAGCGGATGCATGGAGCGGGGAAGGGGTGACAGAGAGACCTGTTTGTAATTTTGACTAAGATGGATGATGTTTACAGTCAGCCTACTACCTGCTGTCGTGATTGCCTCGCATTTGCTTCTGCTGGGCTCCCAAATGTGCGAAACTGAGAAGTGAATCCCTCTGAAGTCTGTAACTCAGGTTCTTAGGTCCTAAATGCAGCGAGCCCTTTCAGAATGTTTCTCGATGGTATTTTGTACTTCGAGGTCCACAAGGACAGTTCAGGCCAGTATTTTGTACTTCGAGGTCCACAAGGACAGTTCAGGCCAGTCCACGTCACCGGCTTTCATACATAACATGTACCAAAGTCCCACATTACTAAACTGCTTGTGATTGCAGCTTAAACCAATTGAAAGTTACTAGACTTAGCTCTGTGCCAGGCGGAGTCCATTACTAAGGGGAGTGTGCACCTCTTCCCCCACCCTCCCACCCTCACCCCTACCCCCACCTCCAAATGTGCCAAGGGACTCCATTTTCAGTTTCTGTTCCAAATTTTTCCTAGTAAAAGCATTTTACTTGTATCCCTGCAAATCAATGCCATTTTAAGTAATAAGGGTTAGTGACTGAGATTTCAGGACAGAGCTCAGTTTCCCATTAAGCCTTAGTCTTAGTGTTACTATATGTTCCACGGGCCTTTGTGATTCAAAACATGTCACTCAGCAAGACAGGGCTTCATTGTCCCCATCCATGAAATGGAAAGAGTAATTGAAGGCTGCATCAGACCAACTGTTGGGCCCCTAGAGATGAACAAATTTACTATAAGAGAGTACTTGACCTTTCGTTTTCCCAGGGCTGAGAGGATAGGGAGGGTCCAGAAAACCACTTTGCTATGTTACTCTGTTCCCCCTGCAGGTGGATTAAAAAATAAGAAAATCACAGTTTTTCCCATCTTTCCACTTTGTCTTGATGCCTATCTCCTTTTCTGCACTTCACTAATCCAAAGGCACAGAACTTCCTTCCCCTAAATGGTGAGATGGTAACAATATGACACCTGCTGAGAATAAATAAATAACCTCATTTAAAACTAAACAAAAGCCAAATGCAGGGTGATACCCCAGATTAGACCCTAGAACAGAAAGGGGTAAGTGGAAAAACTGGTTAAATCTGAATACAGTCTGTCATGTGGTCAACAGTATTGTACCAAGGTTAACCTTTTAGTTTGGATAAGTGTCCCATGGTTATGTGTGATACTCATATTAAGGGAAGCTGGGGGTAGGCTTACAGGGATTCTCTGTACCATCTCCGCGTCTCTTTAGTGAGTCTAATATTATCTCAAAATGAAAAGTACAGAAAAACAGAACAAAGGTTTTTGTCCAAGGACTGATTTGTTTTAGGCCCTGGTTGATAACCTCCGTCTCTTCTCGGCAGCCATCTGCTTCCCACAGCCCAGTCCATTTTCTATAGCTGGGTAGAAAGTTCATTTGCATAACACCCGGAGTTTAAGGGCCTGCTAATGCATCCCAACATTTAACGTCTTATTATTCTTGTGGAACTGTCACTAACTGCCTGTGCCATGTGCGATGCTGTCCTAAGCAAGTTGGACTCATTCTACGTCGTCTGAGGACACCGCACCATAGGAGAGAAGAAACCAGGTTGTAGAAAAATGCAGCAGAATAAAAATGGCGGTACTATCAAGTGTATTAAATGCAATGCTGTTTTTGCAATACACAGTGCAGTTAGTTGTACTGCATTCATCGACAAGCTCAGTTGAGGCCGTTCGCCAGATGTCCTACCTCCAGTGCTGAGCATGACACAAGGCGTATGAGTGCTCGGTGGATATTTTCAGAACGAAGGAAGCTCAGCACACACTTCACATTTCACATGAGCAAGAGTCACAGCCATAACAGAAGGGACAGACTGTAACCGAGGTTCTGTTAACACTCAGTATTGTATTGTTTGTCTTTCCATTTGTTCTTCCAGCCTGGATCAAAAAGGCGGGACGAATAACGATGGAGGGAAGATACCACCTGAAATATAACTGCCGCTCAGGCCTTTTAAAAGCAAAAGGTTGTTTTTGGCATTGCACATTCACCCTTGGGTAGAGTGCTAGGGTGAGAGAGAGAAATGTGAGAAGAAGAATTGCAAGGGAAGGGGGATAATGAGGACCAAAGGAATCTTTTCCTATGGTGTGGGTTTCCCACCCTAATTGGTCACCACCCCAAACCACCCGAGTGAGGCATGCTGGGCAGATGGTTCCACAGCAGTGCTGTGCCTGTCTACATCTGTGAGTTTCTGGCACACAGGTGTTTCAGCTTTATTCAGCCAGGAAGCAGCTTTTCCCCCTTCTTTTTCAGGGGAGGGAGTTTTGGGGAGGTGGGAACACCCACGATTGTTTCTCAGAATAAGAAGGAGGCGGGGGTTGGGGGAGGGTGTACAGCCCACCCACCGCTTATAGATTCAGTTGCTTTCCTGAGGGTCAGCCTTATTCTGCAAGGTGTAAATCAGAGGGCAGATGCATGATCTGGGAAGTTTTCCAGATGCACGTTGCACAAAGGCCCATGTGTTCTCATTGTGCGGAAATCACATGCCATCAGAGCAGGTCTGGGACACCAGACCTGTGTTGGGACATGTCATCCTGTCTGCACGTCTTCCACTTAGTAGAGAATGATGTTGCAGACACAGTGTAAGAGCTCGGAAGCCAAGGGAATGGACAGTTAAGAAAAGCCGCCTTGTCCCCTGGAGGAGGCTGCAGCCGGGCCCGATGGGCTGCTCCACAAAGCCCAGTGCCAGACGGTGCCTGCCAGATGTGCCTGGGAGGGGCGGGCCCGCCGGAGTCCAGCGGAAGCGGCTCCAAACAGGCCAAGCCAGCACCGGGAGCCTCTGGAGTCCTGCTCCTGCACCATGAGCAGGCAGCGGCACCAGACTGACAATGTTCAGTTCTTGCTCCTTCTATCTGTAATTGGCCCTGACTCTGTAGGGCCTAAGCGGTTAAGCTGCTTGTGCATATTATATTTTTATTCCCTCTCCGGTTTTTGAAGTGATTTTTCCAGGCAGAATCTAACTGAGAGTAAATTGTTTTCTTGAAAGTAAATCATATGCTAGGAGGTTACATTAGCTTCCAGATCATTTGGGTGACATTTGGTTATTTCCTGCCCCAGTCTGGAATTAATATTGCATCCAGAAACCTCTTAAGGGAGGGCTTATTCATGGGGAACATACATTTCCAGTTGTGTTAACTCCTCTCTTTTGAATCCTTTCATTTTTTTTTTTTTTTACAGGATTCTTTTCCTCCTTTTGTTTGAGTGACAACTATGTATTGTCACCGTTTCTTCTCGCCTTCATCAGACTTTAGGTGATCTGACTCTATTTTCCCTCAGCAAGTGCTCTTGCAGTGCTTTTTAAAACTTCTTTCTCTTACTTTTATCATCACCACGTGGGGGTAAACATCTTTCAGTGACCGCTGGGAAGGGGAAAACTTAGATTTCTGCTCAGTTGTCATAATTATTCTTAGGCTAGTATCATGGTATAACTATCTCTGCCTTTAAGAACATAGTTCTTTTCTTTTGTGCTCCCCTTTACTTAATGATTCCATTTCTCTGGCATTTGTAACAAGCCACCTCAATTTCTTTTAGGAAGTTGTTAGGGTGTAAAATACAATTAATTAGTGAAATGGGGAATGGAGAGTAAAGACTAACAGGGCAGGAAATAGGCTAGGGATTCTACAGAGGATATTGCCCTCAGCCCCAAAGGCTCCAGAAATAACCAATAATAGGATTGTGAATTATGGAAATTCCATGCACAGGAATCCATTTGAGGTCATAATTCAACTGGAAATTATCATGGTGTTTCTGGCTTATTTTCTGACCCTATTTGCAATCCTGTTTTCTAGTCTCCCTCAAAACCACTAAATAAATTCCAGACATATAACTCTATTAAGAAAAATAAATTTCTTATCCACCTGTTAATAGGACTCAAATGCTTGGGAGGTTGAGACCTGAACACGCTTTACCCTACCCTGCTTTTTAAGCCCAGCAGTAAAGGGTAGACAGGTAGTGTATTGCAATGGAACCACATTTTTTGTACTTTAAGAACTTTTAACACAATAACTTAAATTTTCTTCTCTACTTTTCTGCAAAGGAAAAACTTTTTTCTTTTTTTTTTTTAACGTTTATTTATTTTTGAGACAGAGAGAGACAGAGCATGAACGGGGGAGGGTCAGAGAGAGGGAGACACAGAATCTGAAACAGGCTCCAGGCTCTGAGCTGTCAGCACAGAGCCCGACGCGGGGCTCGAACTCACGGACCACGAGATCATGACCTGAGCCGAAGTTGGCCGCTTAACCGACTGAGCCACCCAGGCGCCCCAGAAAAACTTTTTTCTAAGCAAAATGAACTGTGCTCTCTGCCACCAATATTAGAAACCTGCTTTAAAGTTACAGCATTAATGATGGTGTTTTCATCCTTACCAAAGTCCAAGATAAGATGATACGATACATAGTTTATTCAAAGCCCCAGTCCAAATGGAAGGTGTTAACAACTGAGCAAATGTGTAGAGGCCAAAGAGGAAATAGATTTTAGATGAGATGATCTTCATGATAGTCAAAAACCCAATTAGAAATTATGAGGTACATTTAAAAAGTCACTTTTAAATATTTGTAATGTATAGATAAGTCCAGTCTATTATAGTCTACAACTCAGCAAGGGGATAAATATACTTTTTGCATTCACTTAATAGACATTAATGTTCTTTGGGTTTACAGTATACAGAGTACTTTTTCATATATTATTGTTTTCAGGCTCAGCTGCTTACTTACCACCTGTAACATCGGTTCCAACGTGAAAGGGGATGAGTTGCACAGTCAGGAAATTTGTGAACATAACTTTGCAATATCAACGATTTGAGGATGATTCGCAAGACTCATGACACATGGTAATCTCCAGTTTTGCTGATGCGGAATTTAGACAGGCTCTAGAGTTAGAGCTGCAGTCAAGTCTTTGCTATGTTACCAGTGATGAGTGACCCTGAACTAGTGACTTGAAACTTTCTAACCCTCATCTGTAAATTGGGATAATAATAACACCTACCTTATGAGGTTATCAGGAGGATTGAATTTCATGAAATGCAAGACAAAATGCTTAGTGCAGTGCTTGGTGTTTGTAGAGCAGTCAAAAAATAAGGAAGTGGAGAGCTTAGCATGGATTGCAACATCCATGAGGCCGTGGCACCTGTGAGTTTGTGATACTTGTATCACGGATCGTGTCAGTTCACGTAACACAAATAGAGCTTTATACTTGTATTGTTTTCGACTCCTCATGTAGATTAACTTTCATCATTTAGTAAGGGCCTAATGTTTAATGAGAAGATGGCCCAAGAGAGAAAAGCAAGAGCTCGTACTGTAGATGGATGTCAAGAGAAAACGGAGACACATGAGGAAGTGGTGGTTCCGCCACAAATGGAAGTGTAAAACCAATCATGGCAGAATGTCAATTCACTTGTGAATTGGAGCCATGATCAAATGCACTCACCTTATGCACCATTTTAGAATAAAAAAGCAATTTGTTAAATTATTTCAGTCACTGTTCCAACCAAGACAAAAGCTGCAGGGGGGAGATAAAACCTCAGGGTCAATGAAAAAGGGAATTAATTTGTGGTATGAGGCTCAGCACAAAAAACATGGAACTTTCGGCAGCGATACAACTTGGGAGAATGCATGAAGTTTTTGCAATGCCGTAAATGTATAAATTAGGCAATTTTGACCCCCTTCATTATATATACCATTAAAATCATCAGATACAGAGTTATGCCTGTATCTGTTATAATTTCAAGCAATTGTACGGGCAGCTGTTTACACATTGCTGAGTATCACAGAATGAAGAAATGATAAAGAGTAAGTCCAACTTCTAAGAGGGTAAATATTCAACAGCACAGCTTTTACTTTGCAGTATAGCCTGCCACTACTCTTTATCTGTACTTCTAGTAACACCTCATGTCCCCTACCCAACCCAGTCCTTAGGGACACGAAGATAGAGACTAGTGATGAAAGATGCCACAGAAGAAACAATACGAACAACAAAAGGAACAGCTGGAATCACAGAATGACGGGGCTGGAAGGAACCTGAGAATTTACCAGTCTGACCTCCTGGTTTTGCACATCAGAAAATTTTGGCCCTGAGAGGCACAGTGACTCTTCAGAATAAAAGTGAGTATAACACCTGATATTAGAACTCAGGATTCTTGGTTCCATTATTCCAATCTACCTCTTTGCTTCAGCTTAGTACCCACCTGGCCCCAGTCCACCCACACGGACCTGTCGCCCATCTCTTACTGTGTGTGACCTGTTTGTATTTTTCCATCGCACGGCTGGAAGACATGACTGAAAAAGGCAAGTGAGAAATCAGACTATTTTGTTAACCTCACACGTGGATCAGATTAGTGAGTGTGTGACCAACTTGGATGCTTTCTTATTATTAGTTTATTTAGGAAAATACGTTTGTTTTGGTATGGGTTTGTTCTGGCCTGGGTAGTTTTTATTTACATATTTGAATTCAATACCATTTTGTATGTGTTGAAGTAATCAGAATATCAGTTGAAATGTGAGCATTAATTTAGAATATAGTGACTGGTGACAGAAAATTGAGGGCAGTAAAATTATACACACAATTGTTCTCAACTGAAGAATGTATTAGCATTTTTGCATAGCTTTTTTGTTTGTTTCCAATTTTTGTTTAAATTCTAGTTAGTTAACATATAGTGTAATATTAGTTTTAGGAGTAGAATTTAGTAATTCATCGCTTACATATGACACCCAGTGCTCATCACTAGTGCCCTGCTTAATGTCCACCACTCACCACCCCTTCCCTCCATCAGCCCTCCATTTGTTCTCTATAGTTAAGAGTCTCTTATGGTTTGCTTCCCCTTCCCCTATGTTCATCTGTTTTGTTTCTTAAAGCATTCATTCTTGCATAGCTTTTGCTTTGTCCCTGCTATTATGTGAAGTCCAAGTTTTTCAGCAATCCTTAGTTCTAAGTTGCTAAAATAGTACGCACACTTCTGAAATACTTCCATGAGTTATTGTGAGTCGCGTTGATATGGAATGATTTACAGTTATGTCTTCATTTGTTGCCTTACAAGCTTTCTGGCTGATACTGTCATCAGCCATGGCTGGAAGGTTTATTTGTTTGGACTCCTCCTCTCTCCATTAGCCAATATTTGTCGCCGTGACATGTGACAGGTTTCTCTCAGACCTGATGTTCAGACTTTTGCTTCTCTCTACTCTGTCTTTTCTTTACTATCTTAAGCCATCCCAAGAGAATTTTTCTAGTCATGGATGAAGATTTCATTCTTTCAGAGATGAGTTGCTATTTTGATTTTCAAACCCATCAGTGTGCTGTAGGAGTCCCTCAGAAAAAATGTTGAGCTTCTTGTTAGATTTTTTTTTTCCAAGAAATATTTCCTTCTTTACTAATCTGAATCAGTACTTGGGAGATTGAGGAGCCTGTTATTACTAGTAACATGAGTGCGGATGTATTGAGCACCTACTGTGTGCTAGCCACTCTGCTAAACACTCTAATCCTTACAACAACCTAAGAGAGAGATGCTATGTTAGTCTTTTTCTGGATGAAAACCATGTAGGTTTCAACAAGTCCCTTCGCCCGGGGTCCTTCAACTTCAGGAAGTAGTAGAGAAGCACCCGAAACCCAGTCTATCCGACTCTACTGTTAGTGTTCTGAGCCACCGTAATATATGCGTCCCCACCGGCTTGCCTTCTCTCTTTTGGGGGTTTCACATTTGACTTATGACATGAGTGGTTTCTTTAAGGGAAAGTGTCATTGAGGACAGTTGTGTTCTACAGGAGCGTATCTTTGAAAATGATACATTAGGAATCTGGAAAATTTTTTAAATGCTACATTTAAAGTACACATGACTCATTCAGTACATATTTTAATTATATATATATATATATATATATATATATGCAGTTCAATGTTCTTTGGTAAAATTTATAGGCACTTCCTGTGTTATATCACTTCATCCTCATATAACTACCCATTACAAGCTCAGTTTTGAACAAAAGGTGTCTTTTAAAGCAAATGACTCCGTGTAATGAGTCCCAACAATTGCCTTACCTTTTGATTACATCTATTCTTAAGAACCCCTCCTAACTGAAGATTTCTATTCTACTGAATTTTAGTTGTTCGGTGACAATGCATTAATTTCATATGTTTAAGGAGCTGGACAACTGTGAGTCAGAATCAACGCTTTGCATGATTAAGAGCTACCGGGTATAGATACAGGCTTTGTACCTAGAGACCTACGTAAGGCATGGAATAGCCATTTCAATCTAGTGACTGACGACAACAGAACTCAGCTTTTTTCCCCTGAGTCTATACGGAATGGAAGGTCTTTCTGGAGGACAGTCTGCCCAACTGCCTTCCTTTCCTGCAGTGCACACCCAGTGAGGGCTAAGGCCGTTTCAAGATTGGCTGTGAGTGGTAAACTAAGAAGTTAAATAACTCATTCAATTGACACAAAATTACAAAACTTAAGTGGGCCTTTTAAGCTAGGAATTAGCTTGGCACTAACACAGTGATAGGAGCTGTGGGGCTGAGCTCTGTGTGGATGGAAAACCAGCATTAAATCACCACCTTTGTGACTCTTTGTAACCCAGAACTCAGAGGATCTCGGACCAGAACTTTCCTTTTTTCCTTGACGTGGTTTCTTTTATGAAAAGCATGGAGAAAGGGCTGGGCAATGTGCCTGAATACATTATTTTACCACTACTTAGTTCCTACTTACTTCTTTCACTAAAAACAAGGACACTTTTTTTTTTTTTTTTTAACTAGGACCAAAGCCCTCCCTTCTCTTCCTCGTGATGGGGCAATAAACACGTAGAGATGAACCTTATGAAAGCGAGCACAAGAAGAGATGGGGGCTGGAGATGGATGTTTCTCCTAAGAGTCCGTAGAAAGCTGTTCCTTATAAATAGAGCCATTGCTGTTATGAAGTACAAAACCACATTGTTCCTTTCTTTAGTTCTGAATGGAGTTGGTTAAGCTTTCAGCGTAAGTGTGAAAAAGGCAAGAAAAAGAAGAACATAACCTTGTTCAGCGACTCTAAATAAAAGAGATTGAGGAGGACAGTGGCACTAGTTATAAAATGTTTAGAATTCATTAATGAGAGTATGTGGTTTTAATTAATTTCTGAACTATAATCTAAAAGGAAGTTCACCAAAGGAATAATATTACAGCAAATTGAATGTGCCACCTCTCAGCATCAAGGAAAATCACAGCAACATCATCACCTCCTTTCAATGCCCAGAAAAAAAGTATTCAAAGTATCAGCATTCATCAGTCATTTCTAACAATGTAATTTCTCTACAGCCTTCAGTGTCTGTCCTGAAAGATGGAAACAGAAGGCCAGGACCCCAATTATCAAATCTTTGAGCTATTACCTATCTGTGTGTTGAATTTCTTAATGATTTATGCATGAAGATAGTCCAGGCAAAAGCACACTTCATTACTGGTGTTCATTCATTCATCCATTCATTCAGTATTAGTAAGGATGCCAGATGCATTATCTCCTAGTACGACATTCTGGGAAAAACTACGTTGGGGCTCCTTCATCCTTTAGCACAAATTCTAAGTTGGGAAAAGCTCAAGCAACTTGCTTACAATTCTTTTCCATTTGGAACTCTCCTCTAGCCCCTACTTGACATTCAGAAGGTCAGCTCACATGCAGAAGTCACCTTTAGGCTCTCGTTTGCCACACTAGTTTCACATTTGGGACAGGCAGAAAACAGAAAAAGTAGCCAAAACCAGATGATAGATGAGAATCTGGTTACCATTTTAATTTTAAGTGTGTAATCTCTTTTCTCTTCTCACTCAAAACTTCATCCATTACTACACTGGCCCATTTGAGTCTCTAAAGACTCCAGTGGGGTGACCCAAGGGTCAAGGTGGGGTGTAGAGAGGGGTGTTTGATTTAAAGTAATCTGGGCATGCCTGGGTGGCTCAGTTGGTTAAGCCTCTGACCTCAGCTCAGGTCATGATCTTGCGGTTCATGGGTTTGAGCCCCATGTTGGGCTCTATGCTGACATCTCAGAGCCTGGAGCCTGCTTCAGATTCTGTGTCTTCTTCTCTTTCTGCCCCTCCCCTGCTCATGCTCTGTCTCTCTCTTTCAAAAATAAATAAGCATTAAATTTTTTTTTAAATAATAATTTAGAGTAATCTGTCACTGAATTCATTTTTATAGGATTTATGGGTAATTGACATTCTTATAGTACAATAACCTGGATAAATAGTTTCTTAACTAAACATCGGTTTAATGAAATGTTAATGTTAGAAAAAGGATTTTTATATTCTACTCTGCTCATTAAATTTCAAAATTTAGCATATATTAAATGTTCCTGATCCTAGGTATACTGAAAGTTGATATTCTACAGTCTAAGTATATGAACTTAAGCCTATTACATTTATAAAGAAGCCAATAATGAGACTTCCCAGAAACAAGGATGATATATGTTTTTTTAATGTTTATTTATTTGAGAGGGAGAGAGTGTGTCTGAGCATGTCAATAGGGGAGAGAGTGAGAGAGAGAATCCCAGTCCATAGCATGGAACCTGACTTGGGCTTCAATCCCCCCAACCTGGAGATCATAACCTGAGCCAAAATTCAAGAGTCAGATGCTTAACTAACTAACCCATCCAGGTACCCGAAGGATGATATCTGTTTTTAATATAAAATTACATATGTGAACGGGAAAATTGGTTGGTAGTGGTGGATGGGAAAAGATCATTAAATTTGGCATTAGCTAGTTTAAATTGTTTAGATGCTACTAGCTGGCATTTTAAAAAAACTGAGGGATGCCTGGATGGTTCAGTCAGTTAAGCGACCGACTCTTGATTTTGGCTCAGGTCATGATTTGATGGTCATGAGATCAAGCCCTACGTTGGGCTCCATGCCAACAGTGTGGAGCATGCTGAAGATTCTGTCTCTCTCTTTCTCTCTCCTGCCCTTCTCCCCCACTTGTGGTCTTTCTCTCATTCTAAGTAAATAAATAAAGTAAAATGAAATAAATAACAAAATAAAATAAATCTGATAAACAGTTATTGTGACTCCAGGGAAATTTACACTTCCTCATTTGCAAAAGGGAGATAAGAGTCATGTTTACCTCAGGAGTTGTAAGGATTAAATGAAATACTACTATTCCTACTCCTAATCCTACTCCTCCTGCTTCTAGTAGTATTACTAATGCATCACCACAGTGTCTGATATGTAGTAGTTGCTGAATTAATGGTAGCCACTGTTACTGTTGTTATTATTACTGTTATTTAATCTCTGCTTTACAGAGACTAGAACTTCATTACGACTAAGCCTTATCTTTACAAAGGGTAAAGATTTTCTGGTAAAATTAGGAAGGAAATGAGGACAGAATGTGAAGTGGGGAAATAACCACACTAAATGTGCTGATAGAGTTTGGTGACCCAGATTAGGGAAACTGAGTAAGTATATCCACGATCAGCTGAAAAATCCATCAGACATTCCCTGTGGGCCAGCACAGAGGCATCAGGGCTCCACATTAGCCCAGTGCCAGGGCAGTTCACTGGAATTGAAGTTAAATGGGTCCAGTGGGAATCAAACAGTTTGACTTTACTTCTTAGGGAGCCAGAGCACTAGAGGGTGAAAGCCAAGCCCGAGCCAGGGAATGGAAATAGAGTTTATTTCCACGTTTTAAGTTGCATCAGTGAAAAATGATCACCTTATTAACCATGGTCCAGGGAAGGAAGTGGCTATCTCCAAGAAAGAGAGGCAGCAAGGGAAGGGGATCGTTACTGTTCTCAGAACGTGCCTGGCACATAGTAGATATGCAAATAATATTTGTTGATTGAATGACCAACTGATTGATTGACTGACTGACTGAAAGAATGAATGAACAAATTGCCATCAACTCAAGAGCATGGTTTTTAGAGATTATCTCACCCTCCCTTTTGCCTCATGTGCAGACAACAAAGATTTCCCAAGACAAAGAGCAATAAAGAATCTCAGGCATTATGCTGCATTATTCATTCATTCATTCATTCATTCATTCATTCGAGGGCTTTTGTTGAGCCTTACGTATAGTAGCTGTTAAAAAGGACACAGAAGGGGGGCACCTGGGTGGCTCAGTAGGTTAAGCATCCAACTCTTGTTCTCAGTTCAGGTCTTGATCTCAGGATAGTGAGTTCAAGCCCTGCATTGAGCTCTGCACTGGGCATGAAGCCTACTTAAAAAAACAAACAAACAACAACAACAACAAAAAAAAAGGACCCAGAGAAAATTCTTCAGACTACAAGCTGTGTGGAAGTGTAGGATGGTGTTTTATGAGATATCCATACAGAACAGTTAAGGAAATAACTAAACAATATAATATATATTCAGGGATTCAGAGGAATGGAAAATACACATGAGCCAGAATAACTGTAGAGGTTTGTCTTTCATTTTTTGTTTTTGCTGGGCTTTGAAGAATAGGTGGGGTTTGGATGGATAGAGAGGAGTAGAAAACCATTGCTGCTGAGGGAGGTCATGCATTGTATGGGTATGTTTATGCATGGAGGACACATGCATAGTTTATTTCTGAAACAGGAGATGGGAGGTGCTAGAGGCTCACATTAGTAATTAATGGCAGCTATTAATTGGATAAGGTAGGATATGATAGATGATAGAGATTGCTAGTTGGGGAAATTATTAGCAAGTCTACTTGCTCTTCTGGGTATGAAAAGAATATTAAAGATTTTTGGAAACCAAAAAAAATGACATGATGATTATCCCACTGTTTAAGGAAAATCAAAACTACAGATAAGAGACCACCGACGCAGTGGGGTACAGGTAGATGTAGGGCTTATCCTGGTACTTTGGCTATAGGAAGAAAGGAAAGAGTCAAACAGATGAAAAAACCAGTCACGGTTTTGAACCACCTAAGATACTGGGAAAGTATGATAGCTCCGATGAAAACATGGTAAAGCATAAAGTTTAAGAGGATGTGGTAGCAGAGAAAATGGTCAGGTAGGTGTGACTATTTAGAATTCAAATTCAAAATAGATCTTATAAAAAGAAGCAGGGGTTCTTTTTTAATTTTGTGCCAGAGGGGCACCCGGGTGGCTCAGTCGGTTAAACATTGACTTCGGCTCGGGTCATGATCTCACAGTTCTTGAGCTCGAGCCCTGCATCAGGCTCTGTGCTGACAAGTGAGAGCCTGGAGCCTGCTTCGGATTCTGTGTCTCCCTCTCTCTCTGGCCCTCCCCCACTCACGCTCTGTCTCTTCTCCGTCTCTCAAAAATGAATAAATGACCAAAAAAATAAAAAATAAAAAAATTTTGTGCCAGAGACATTAAAATGTCTGGAGAAAAAAAAAAAAAAGACTAACTTTCGAACTGGGAGATAGATAAATCTGCCACCATGTGTGGCACTGAGCAAGTCACTTCATTTCTTGTGACCTGGGTTTCCTGATACATCAAATGTGGGAATTGGACACGTTACCCCTGGGTCTCCTCCAGTTCTGACATTCTATGACTCCATGAAATAGGCCTGGCACCTGTTTTCAATTTAAGCTCCAACATGAGTTTCCTTATTCTTTAAACCTGCCTTTCTAGTAAGCTGCCACATTTATTACCAGGCTTGTAGTCATTTCCTTTTATTCTAAAAAGAATATATATTCACTTTTTCAGCTCTAGCTTTTCTGTATTATAACCTCATAGTGTTGAAACCATTTTGTGAGAACAGCTGCTAAAGTCATCTTTCCGTTTTAGACATGGTCATGGTGGTGAAGCTACACTGGTCAGGCTACCTTTGGAACGCTAATCCCGAGACAGTGGTTTTCCTACTTTGATGAGAATTCAAAGTGATGTTTTATACCATTGGAAGCTGTTTTAACTTATCTGGAGCAGGAAGGAATGCCTGTGACAGCCTCTTATCCTGGACTTCATTATTTCTGCCTTGGGCTTCCTAACCAACTCCTACCATTCCAGCAGAGGCCTCTTTGCGGGACTCAAACGATCTGTTTGTCATTACTCACTCATTTCTTTTTCACTTCTTCTCTCTCTATTCCATTATTACAATATTCACTGTCATCATTATCAGTCATCCAGATTAGTCCATGCTTTCAGCCAGGCACATAAAAAAAAAAAATTGAGGCTAGGCATAGAGGAAAATTAACATCCAGCTTGAAGACATTCTGTATAATTTGGGGTGGGATGATGGGGCTCTGACCCTCTCTTTATGTGGCAAAGAGATGTTTCTTGGTGGGTTGGACAAAAGCACAAAATAGCCCCGTGAGACCCCTACAAGTCGTTACTGACCTGTCATGGATGGGGTCTGCAGCACGATAGTCACTAGGGAAGTTTTCCCTTTGTAGATTCTGGATGTTTTGACTCTAGTGGATTGAAATATCATAAAGACCTCACGATAGGCAGCCCTGTCTATAAGATATCTTATTTACGTACCCTTTCCCAGATCCCTAAAACCACCTGATCTAACAACACACGATGCTGTGGAAATACGCAAAAGCATCCAAAGAGAACAATTCTCATCTTAGGCGTTTACCCAGACCACCCACCCACTCACCCTCTCAGCCCATTACTCTCTCTTCTTTGATGCCCCTTATTGCATTCCAGATCCCTGTGTCTGCTCCAAGGCTTTCTCATTACATTGGCAGCCCCTCGAAATTCCAGCTCTGGTTTAATGAGTAAGCCCCTCCGAAGGGTTAATATTAAAAATATTGAACAGCACGTACAGCAGGGACACTGAAAAATCAGGGTGCTGACTGCAAACAGCCAGAACACCAACTCACAGTGTGCCCAGTAAATATCACTCCGTCTGTTCTACTGGACTCTGACTCAGCCTTCTCTTTCAGTTCCTGCAAAGAAAGTCCTTCTCTGTTTGAGCCCCACAGGACAGCCACCAGGTGCCCTTATCTATCACGCTCCCTCCCCTCATGAGACAGATAAGAAGGGTCATGTAGCATAAATTGAAGACTGTGTTATCATCAGATCATCAAGTTGCCGTATTTGTGGCTTTACTGATTTGGCAGGTAGGGGTCCATCGTCTCATTCCTGGTGGAGAAGCATTGCAGATGTCATTGAAACCCCATTCTTGTGCCTAAGTCCTTACTATTTCCATGCAAATAAGCCTGACTTCTGCCACTGACAATAATCTCTTTGACTGCAGACCCTGGAGGATAGAGTCTGCTCTGCCCTGTGTGGCAGAGGGGAAGTGCCAGACAATCAATGTCCCTCCCGGAGCTCGATGGATAAAGACCCCAGGTTCCTGCCTCCTGCGTGGAATAACTCTGAGGTGAACATGCCACCCCCAAACGTGCCACGGTGACGTTTCATTTTGAGCTGAAGGCAATTGAGAAGGAGCAGATGCAGGGAGTGCTCTCTGACTTCCTCTTTCCATAAATGCGCTGTGAGGAAGGTGCCCTCTTGTACCAGGAAGAGAGAACATTCTTACCACTGGAGATGGGAAGTTGATGCCAAGATGAATCTGTACAAACAAACTTACGAAAATGACCTTTATCTTTCATTCGTTTCCCCTTGTATTTCCCAGTCACTTTCCCACAGTTTACTTACCCTAGTGGCCCAAACCTCTTTGTCCTTTGTCTTGTCACATCTCTACAAGTTATCAGTCTTTGTTAAACTGGTACATAAGCTCTCAGGGCCATCTTCTTCTGTGAGTCTCCATTTCTTTTCTACGAAGGGTCTCACGCCAGGTAAAGATATTAACCTCAGGTAAAATTTGTGTGCTTTTCTCTTGTTAATCTGTTTTTTGTCAGTTTAAATCTCAGGCCCAGCCACAGAATATGAGAGTGTAGAGGAAAAGTCTTCTCCTCTTCAGAAGTATATGTTCTTCATTGGTTTCCAGGCCGCCTCCCCCCCCCCCCCCCCCCCCCCCCCCCCCGCCTTCAATATGGGCTTTAGTTCCAGTTGCTCGCAGTTTAACTGGAGGGGTTGAAAACATTACCCTTCATCGCTGCCTTCCCTTCCCTGTCTTACTTGCCCATACCCCTAGCAGCGTTTACTGGGATCACCTTCCAAATAAGGTGATTGTACCTTGTACCTGGATTGCTGCCTTAGAATCTGCTTCTCAATGAACCCAAACTGGATCAGAGAGGACTCTCTATTTATTCATTTAATTATTTTTGTGCATCCACTAGATACAAGGTATTATTTGGGGATACAGGAATGAACAAATTAGACAGAAATCCCTACACTCAGAGCTTATCATACATACAATAATTAAGTAATTATACGTAGAATGTTAGAAGGTAATAAGGGCTATAGAGAAAAATAAACCAGGATAAAAGGGTTAGGGAGTATAGGGATAGAAGTGTGGGTTACAAATTTTAATAGGACAGTCAAGGTAGGTGTCACTAAGAAAGGAACATTTGACCAAATACTTGAAGGAGGCGAGAAAGCCAGTCATTTCTATATTGCAGACAAATCTTTGCAGTCTAAAGGAACAGCAAGAGTGAAGGAGCAAATGTGTCTCGGGCATTTGAGGAAGAGCAAGAAGGCTGGTTTTGCCTAAACAGTGAGTGAGAGGGAGAATAGCAGGAGACAGAACCTGAGAGGTAACTGGCCAGATGATGTGGAAGGTTGGCAGTCTTCTTGTAAGAACTGAGTGAAATGTAGAGACTTGTGAGAGTCTGAACAGAACAGTGACATGGTCTGACTTGCCTGTTAACAGGGCTACTCAGCCTGCAGTTGGAGAGGACTGTAGGAGGGCTGCTGTGTACGGTTGCAAAGGTTGTATTCTGTATGAGGATGTGTAGTCGCCACTCTGCTCGCCACACTATCTACCCTGTCATGGGGTTGTTTCTGCCTGAAGGAAGGACACTTTTTTTCTATTTCTCATGAAGCTGCCGTATCAGCTAGTAAGTGGCTGACTAGGGGGGTAGAGACAGGAGAACAGAGAACAGTGGATGAAAATAATAACACACGACTGAAATCTTCTAGAGCAGAGATGGTGCTCTTCTAGAGCAGCAAGGTGGTAGCAAGGGAGGTGGTGAGAAGTGCCTCCATTCTGGGCATATTGAAGATAAAGTCAACAAGATGTCACCAGAGATTAGAAATGGATTTATTAGTTCTCTATCATTGCTATAACAAAGCACCACAAACTTAGTGGCTTCAAACAACATAAACTTACTATTTTACAATTCTGGAGGTCAGAAGCCGAAAATCAGTTTCAGTGAGCTGAAGTCAATGTGTTGGCAAGACTGTGTCAGTCTGGAGGCTGAGGGGAAAATCCTTTCCTTGCCTTTTTCAGCTTCTAAAATCTGCCTATATTCCTTGGCTTGTGGCCCCTTTCTCCATCTTCAAAGTGCACCACACCAAACTCTACTTCCATTATTGGATCTCCTCTCCTGCCTCTACCTCTGCCTGTGTCCCTCTTGTAAGGACCATTGTGATTATACTGGGCACCTAGGTAACCCAAGATAATCTTTCCATTTCAAAATCTAATTTAGATACATCTGCAAAGTCTCTTTTGCTACAAAATGTTCTGGAGATTAGGGCATGGAGCTAGTTGGGGTCCCCATATTTAACCTACCACTTGGAGCGTGAGAAGAAAGCTCAAGTTTATGTTTTTGGCTTGAACATCTGGAAGGATGCAGTTGCCATTGCAAGTAGACCGGTTTGCTGAGAGTTTGCTGAGGGGAGAGAAGAGCAGGTTTTCAGCATGAATATTTTAATTTTGAGATGCATCCATTAGATGTTCATGGTGGTTTTTTGATGTATCAACTTGGCTAAGCTATAGCTACCAGTTGTTCATTCAAACATTAATCTGAGTGTTGCTCTGAAGGTTTTGTAGATGTGAGTAAAGTCCATAACTGAGTGACTTCAAGAGGGAGATTGTCCTGGATCTTCTGGATGGGCCTGACTCAGTCAGTTGAAAGGCCTCAAGAGCAGAGTTGAGGCCTCCCTCGGGAAGAAATTCCTCCTGTGTCCTGCAGCTTCAATGTGGGCAGGAGAGTTCCAGCCTGCCCTTCCTGGAAGCCTGCCTTGTGGTTTTAAGACTTCTCTAGCCAGACCCCACAGTCGTACTTAAGCCAATTCTTTGCAATGTATCTCTTAATGTGTGTCTCCTACTGGTTCTTTTCTCCAGGTGAACTCTGACTGATATATGTGAGGAGGAAATAGGATAGATGAGTGTGGAGTTCAAAAGGCAGAATAATAACGAGTAACAAAGTTATGCAATCAGTGGAGAAGTGTATGCAGAAGCTTCATTCAGAAAGGGGTAAGAATCCAGGGCATAAAGTTCTGTTTGCTTTGGCTTAAATGCCTGTCTGGCCTCTGGCTTTTTTAGGCAAAGTAAGACATGAGATAAAGGTGGAAGTCTGGAGTAACAAGGTGGGAAAGGAAGGAGGGAAAGTGATTAAGGGGGTGGGATGGGATTCTAGTTGTTCATATGAGGAAGACTCCATAATAGACCAAAAAGAGTTTCAATGGGAAGGCTAAGTAAATGTTTTCAATTTTCTCTAAATACAATGAGTATGTGCATAATTAGCTATAAGAAAGATTAGATTAGGGGCACCTGGGTGGCTCAGTCGGTTAAGTGAACCATGTCTGGTTCTGCACTGACAGCATGAAGCCTGCATGGCTTTCTCACCCTCTCCCCCCACCACCCCACACTCATGCACTTGCCCTCTCTCTCAAAACAAATAAATCTATATTTTTAAAAAAGAAAGATTAGATTATTTCTGGTAATCACAGAAACCCTGCATTCATTTCCATATCATGAAGTGAAATGGCAGGTTGTACTTAAATATGTTCCTTAGGGGTAGAGTCTGGGCAAAGGAAAATGGAGGTTTGAATTTGGAGTGATGAGAAGGAATGATTGCAGTAGGAGGAGTTAGAAATGGCCAAGTTAGACAACTACTAATTGAACGTGGATAGTGAGCAGGGAGAACAACTCTTGTTCTCTCCAGTCCTCAGGAGCTAACCAAAGAAGTATGGAGCCATGTAACATTCTAGATCCAGGTATCCGGGGCATCCAAAGGGAGAGATCTGGGGTCCAGGCTACAGGAGAGTTTGTTGCTGAGGAGTAAACAGTCCTTTGATACCAGGAAGAGTTGGGCCAGGAAGGACACTGTAGCAGGAACTTAGATGGGAAAAAGAAAGCATCTAAGGGCTGAGATTTAAGGTCGACTGAGTGGGACACCACGTGGGTAAGGCCGAGCAGATGGGAACACTGGGAGCTTGATGGTGGCAGAAGAGGAGGTGAGGAGAGCTCCACAGGCTGGGGCAGTACCTCCTCCCTTCATGCAGCTCTTCCACTGTGTGTTCCATTGTGCCCTCCACCTGGGGATCTCTGCAGGGTAAGGGCAAACTTGGTATGTCAGGGCCCCAGGGCGAAAGCTAGGCAACAGGTTGCCAGGAGGGAGACAATGAGTTTAGTTTTCCATGCGTTCAGTCTGAGGACACCCATGGTATCTGGCGGGGAGACAGAAATCTGGGGGATATGAGATCAAGTTTTGAGGTCTTAGCAGCACCCCAATTTCCACAGGTCAGTTGATAAACTTTTCATGATAATTTTATTTCATGCATACAGTTTCACTGCAGCAAGAACATACAAACATTATGTACCTAGTGTCATCTCACTGAGAAAGCAGGAACCCGAGAGTCAGAAAACCTAGCTCATCACCCACACTGTGTCAGGAGTAAGCTGTGTGAACTTGAACATTCTAGCCAATGAATGGTCTAGCCATTCATACCTGGAACCAAAGTTCCCTCATGCACCCCCTCTTCCACAGAAGGTTGAACTTAGGATCAAATAAAAAAGATGTGAATGTTAGAAAATAGAGTGCTAAAGGAAAGGATGATTATTGATGCCGTTTCTCTATCTAGTTCACTCCATTATGTCAGGGGGAAAACACATGTTAGAAACAAGACAAAACAAAACCCAAGGACATTTATGTTGGGTTGAGTGCTCAGATTAGGTACCTAACTGCAAAAAGCTATTGAATAATTGCTCTAAGACCCCACTCGGTGAGTACCGTTTAGGAAAGAAAATCCCAGGTTTGATGCAGTGGTAACAACCCCATGGATTAGATGCCCCTTTTTCTTTTCAGCTCTCCTTCCAGTTGGTGGGTGGGCTAAGTACACAGAGGCCTTTTACATGGTGCTTTGCTATCTTCTAAACAGAACTGCTATGCATGCTTTCTGGCTTATATACAATGTATTTGTTGTTTTTTTTTAAGCAAAACACCCTTCTATTACCCTATTTTGAAAGATGAAGCATTGCAGGAAATAATTATATAAATTATCTTACATTTGCATTAAATTGTCTATTTCTCGTTTGTGTTTCCATATGTTTTTAAAATAACTATGCTCGGGCCCTAAAATTGTAATAATATTCTTAACAGATTTATTTTTTTCTCTCTCTTACAGATGAGGTAAATCTGCTTTGTAGCCATATATGTTTTAAGATCTTACTGTTCAAGAAAGTTTCAGTTAATATGGAGAGCAGAAAAACCAAACTCCATGATTAATCTGGAGTAAATAAGACAACTCTCCTATGTAGAAAATAGAACAGTGAAGATTCATGTGCTGCCCGTGCCCTGCAGTTCTTAAGATGAGAATGTTATTACTTGTTTATTGTCATTATGGACCACAAATAGAGAAAGAATGCATTGATAGTACTTAGAGATTATAATCCCTCTTAAAATTCTGTATTAAGTGACCAAACAAACTGGGACAATTAAGTGTCATACAGAAACAAATGTATGCTTTAAAAGGCCATTAAACCTTGCTCATATACAGTAAGACAGTTTTAGAATTATTTTCCCTAAAAATTCTGGTAGGTTTCAGTTTTTGCCAAGACATGAAGTGTCTCACAGGACAGGTTAAAATGCTGGGCTCCTAAAGCTGGAAAAAATGGGGTTCAGAATGCATCTGTACCTGAAAAGTTCTACTTAAAATGGAAAACCTTTGGAAAGGCTTTCAACTCTGTGAGAAAAATGTTCTTAATAGGCAGTTATGGTTTAGATTATACACTAATTGGAAAGGGCTTCATTTTTACAGTATAAATCATTTTCCTTTTCCTTAGCAACATAAATTATTAAATCAACTTTATTCTTTTTTAATTTTTATCCTTTTATTAAGTTTATTTATTTTGAGAGAGAGAGAGAGAAAGAGAAATGGGGGGAGGCAGAGAGATAGAGAGGGAGAGAGAGAATCCCAAGCAGGCTCTGCACTGTCAGTGGAGACCCAGTGCGGGGCTCAAACCCACGAACTGAGAGATCATGACCTGAGCTGAAGTAGGACGCTTAACCGACTGAGCCACTCAGGTGCCCCATAAAGCAACATTACTCTATGACACTCTGACGCCTGAACTTTGAATGCAATTTTGCAAATTAAGCACATGACACAGAAAGAGGAGAACTGGCTTGACAGCATAGCCGGCAGGTGCTTATGACAAACCACCACTGAGATGAGACATCATCAAAACTCAAAAGGAGAGCATCTTAGCTGGCACTCAGAGAAGTGCAGCATCCAGAAGTCAGCAGGCTGTCTGAATTCTACCCCATTTCTGAACACACTTGAAGTGACATATCTAATTTTTGATGCCACTTTTTTAAAGAAATTCAGAAAACCATATATATATATATATATATATATATATATATATGGAAATAGTGTAAATCAGTGAAAGGAATTCCTGTACTTGGTGGAGGTAAAGTTCATTGTAGCCCTACTTCTGTGGTTCAAAATCTGTGCAGCCTTAAAAGAAAATCATTTAATCTCTCTGGGTCTCACTTTACACAGCCCTATAAAACAAAAGGGTGGACTTGATGAATAATTTATAAGGATTTTGTTCAGTCTTAAAATTCCAACATTTTTGGCAGGACATTGTGAGGTAATAACTAAGGCTTGTCCTTCCAGCATTCCTGTCTTGTCTTCCCCTGTGGAGCCGCTAGCTAGCTTTCATTATTTAGAACAAGGGTAAATACAGTATACAAAAAAGTCATTTGAATTTTTATTGTTGTTTTTCAACTCATTTTAGCCATAATCATCTTCAAACCCAAGGCAATTGATTGCAAGTGTGAAGCTATTTGATAGAGGGTTCCAAAAATATGACAGCCAAATTTTAAACTATGTCTATGTAAATACTGTGGAATGATTTAAGAGCTCGTTTTTCCCCAAAAAGAGATAAAGTCAACTTTCTGGGAAGGAGAAATAAGAGGGGATGTGACCAGACTTTAGATAGTGATGAATCCCTGAACCCGGTGCCATCCCCTCAGGCAAGTGCCAGGATTAGGGAGGAACAATAAAAACCTCAAATTATTTTGAGGGTATCCCAGACCACAGAGAACCATTGGCTAATTTCCCAAGGAGGTTGCAAGCCTCCTAGAGAAACCCAACATTCATCATGGCAACTGAGCAGTAAGGTAGCAATGGTAGCATGAACTGCCTAAATGCCCGAGGACAGCCTCACATAATTCCGTACTTCCTAAAAGATGGAAAGGAGGGCCTGTATCCCCAAGAGGAACATAGGCTGGGCTGAGAGGCCCAGAAGAGTAGAAATCTTTCACAGACAGGGAGAAGAGGATTAAAAATGAGCTGTTCTTGGAAAACAGATTAAAGGTAAATATGTCAATTTGGATTTGGATGCTCTGGAACTGGATGTTGACAACCAAAGACAAGCCAGGACTGTGCATCTGGACTCTGATGCCAAGGGACCATTCCTTACTCTATGATAGAAAGATTCTTAAGTATGGAGCCCCAAAATTTATTGTTCAAGAGATATGGACTAAATTGTGTCTCCCCAAAAATTCGTATTTTGAAAACCTAATCCACAATGGGGTGGTATTTGAAGGTGGGGTCTTTGAAAGATAATTACATTTAGATGAGATCATGGGGCCCTCATGATGGAATTAGTGGTCTGGTAAGAAGAGACACCACAAAGCTTGGTCTGTCTCTCCCCACCATGTGAGGTATGAGGACACAGGCAGAAGGCAGCCATCTGCAAGCTAAGAGAACTTTCACCAGAATCCAGAACCCAAACATACTGGTACCCTGATCTCAGACTTGTAGCTTCCAGAACTGTGAAAAAATAAATATCTGTTGGTAAGCCATCCAGTCTATAATATTCTGTGATGGTAACCTGAGCAAAATAAGATAGCAAGTCAAGACACTTTTGAGAATGAAAGGATACATTAAAATTGATTATAATTTTATATTTGAAATGTTTATTCATTGAACAGTTAATTCACCATATTATTTATATTGGCTGATGTATAAAACAGTTTTCATAAAAATTATTTTCAAAGATAAATTTTTTCTAAAAAGTAGTATGACATATTTTCTTGTAGAGAAAAGCAAAATATAAAAATTATATTGATTGTCCAAACAAAAAATTAGCACAAACCATATATCTCTCTAATATTAATTCACTAATATTTTTCTGCAGGATGAATTATTATTTTAATATGGTTTTAAATTTTTAATTTTTCAAAAATTGCCTAAAATCTTCAGTTAATATTAATACACTTGAAAACGACATGTATTTACTTTTTTTTTGTAGACTATATGGGATTTTTTTGATCATATAATATTTTAATTGAGGAAATATTTAAGGGTTCTGAATTACCTAGTAAGTTCAGAGACAAATTCTAAGTGGAAGATAGTCTCAATTCTACTTTCAATGAAATATGTAAATGTATCAGTTCAAACATTTTTATAGGCACTGTCTTTTGTCTCAGTTTAGAGTTTTTCTTTTCTACAAATATACCCTATAAAGCTTTACCCTCTAAAAATCTACCTTATAAAGTTCATAAAATAAATTCTCCATTTATAATATTTTTAGTGTTTTGCAAAACAGATGCTGCAAAATCATAGGTCTTTTCAATTTCGTTGCATTTCAGTACATAATATAATCCAATTACAAAAAAAGGAACTGGATCAAAAGATTTTTTTTCTGCAAGTCATTTCAAAGACTTTTACAGAATTTTAAAATTAAATCTTGCACACTGTTTGAGGCCTCATCATTTAATTTGTTCATGTCCCCGTTTTTGTAGGGATAAATTTGCCTTTGTTTGCAGCTATTGCAAAAACTAGTTTTTGGCTTCAATTCACTGGACATTTTGATAATAGATTTCCAAACATTTTTCTTAAATGCAGAGTTCTTTCAGAGAATATTCAATGCCATTCTTTCCCATCTTGCAAGATGCTGGGTGAGAAAGCTGAGAAGTCAGATACTAAGGAGAAGAAACCTGAAGCCAAGAAGGCTGATGCTGGTGGCAACGTTAAGAAGGGCAACCTCAAGGCTAAAACGTCAAAGAAGGGGAAGCCCCACTGCAGCCGAGACCCTGTCCTGGTCAGAGGAAGTGGTAGATACTCCCAATCGGCTATGTATTCGAGACAGGCTGTGTACAAGAGGAAGTATTCAGCAGCTAAATCCAGGCTTGAAAAGAAAAAGAAGTTCTGCTACTGTCACAAAACCAGTTGGTGGTGGCAAGAATGGTGGTATCTGAGTGGTTAAATTTCTCAAAATGCCTGGGCATCATCCTACAGGAGGTGTGCTCAGAAGCTGTTGAGCCATGGCAAAACACCTTTCAGTCAGCAGGTGAGGAAACTGTGAGGGACCACTTTAATCGTCCTCACTGGGCACCACAGAGGCAACAGGGTGGTTTTCCTGAAGCAACTGAGCATGGCTTGTTACTTGCGATCGGACCTCTGTCCCTCAATTGAGTTCCTCTTCGTAGAACACACCAGAAATTAGTCACTGCCACCTCCACCAAAATTGATACCAGCAGTGCGAAAATCCCCAGACACCTCATCGATGCTTACCTTAAGAAGAGGGAGCCGTGTAAACCCAGACACCTGCAATGTGACATCTTCGACACAGAGAAAGAGAAACATGAGATTACAGAGCAGCGCAAGGTTGATGAGAAAGCTGTGGACTTGCAAATTCTGCCAAAAATCAAAGCTGTTCCTCAGCTTCAGGGTTACCTCCGCTTTGTGTATTCTCTCCGGAATGGAGTTTACCCTCACAGATTGGTGTTCTAAATTTCTTACAAAGAACCTAATTAAATAACTGATCCATTAAAAATAAGAAGAAAATATTCAATGCCATTACAGGACTTGTAGGTTGATTTACAAAATAGTTCTCTTAAAGGCTGAAACATTTCTAAAATCTGTGGATGAACAGCAAAGAGAGAATGCACTTATGACCTTGCAAAAATACATTTCGGGTACTTAACATAAGCTTCATCATGAAATTTTTATAGTACTTTAATGTTTATAAATTTTGACATCTGTAGTTTCTATTTCAATGTTTACTTATTTTCTGTGACAGAGACAGAGCGTGAACAGAGGAGGGGCAGAGAGAGAGGGAGACACAGAATCTGAAACAGGCTCCAGGCTCTGAGCTGTCAGCGCAGAGCCTGACGCAGGCTCAAACCCACAAAGGGTAAGATCATGGCCTGAGCCGAAGTCGGAGGCTCAACCGTCTGAGCCACCCAGGCGCCCCTGTAGTTTCTATTTCAAATGGTAGACTATTGACAGTTTGTTGGAGGAAATTATAACTTATTTGTGTGCCAGAGCCAACTCCAAGAGTATTTTTCTCTGTAAGTTTCTTAATTTAGTAAGACCATTACTTTACCCGTGATGTACAGGGCTCTGCTGAATTTGTATCCACATTAATATTGCAAAAACAAATAATTATATATTTAGTGTTGAACTTTTAACTGAACATACAGTAGACTTATCTTCAACAGACTGACCTTCCAAAGCTTTACTTTGTTATGTGAATTTAATGAAAGAAACCCAACCATAATAGAAATAACTGCATGAAGCATGTGATTAAACTTTTACAAAATGGCACCCTTTAACTGTTTACAGACATCTTCCTTTGCCAATGAAACCAACATATTACAGCTATCACTTCCCTTTCCATGGGGATACAAGGAACACTCGGATTCCAAAAAATGAATGAAATCAATTTAGAAGGAAAATAATTTGATCTCAGTGAAAAGTCATGCTTCAGAGTGATAAATAAACACATTTTCTGCAGATGCACCTGTGAAATTGAGATATTTGGGTACGGTTTTCTAAAAATAATCATTATCTTTTGAATTAGATGCTTCTACCTTCAACATATCTATTTCTTCCAGCTTTTATGTGATTAGTTTTTTCTCTACATACAGCCTGCACAAATATTTTGTGCAATTCACATGTTTATCAACTCTGTTGAGAAATGGGAACTTAGTATTTAATTATTCATTAAGCATGTATTAACATATTGGTGCTAAAAGGGGTTATTGCAAAAAAATTGAATCATTTATCAGCTGTGTCAGTTTTCACATAATTTTACTTTTAACTTCAAACTCAACCTCCTGGACTCTGCTGTGTGATGCTGGAGCTGGATTTTGGAAATGCAAATTTTGAGAGTTGTCTTCTTATTTGGCTCTGATAACAGGGGAGTGAGAAAAGAACCATGAGGTTGTTGGATGAAGAAGGAACTGCCATGTTGTGCTCATTTCCTGTGGGGTCCTTGCATGCCTTTAAAAAAAAAGTTTATTTATTTATTTTGAGAGAGAGACAGAGAGCATGTGAGCAGTACAGGGACAAAGAGAGAGGAAGAGAGGGAATCCCAAGTAGGCTCCTTACTGTCCGCATGGAGCTTGATTCAGGGCTCGAACCCATGAACTGTGAGATCATTACCTGAGCCGAAATCAAGACTTGGATGCTTAACTCACTGAGCCACCCAGGAGCCCTGCCTTTTTCTATTTTAAAATTTCAGCTCTATTGAGCTTTATATAAGTGGCGTATAAAATAGTAAGATATTTAAAGTGCACGTCATATATGTATACAATGTAAAAGGATCCCCCCTATTGAGTACATTTACACATCCATCACCTCACGTATTTTCCCTTCCCTCCCCCCTTTTTGGTGAGAATATTTAAATTCTCCTGTCTTAGCAAATTCCAATTATATAATAACACCGATAGTCACCATGTTCCACATGAGATCCTCAGATCTTCTCATAGCTGAAGGTTTGCTTCTTTTAGCATATTCCTCTTAGAGCTGAAGGTTTGCAACTGTAGGCTGATTTCTGTGTGCATCCCGCTAGCAGTGCCTCTTCAACCCATCTAGAGCAGGGCCATCCTGCAGCTGCAGGTCAACTGGTTTTTCAAACATTTGCAGAACCAGCTTCATCTGTCAGCCCTAAGGGTAGCACCTGCTTCCTTCAGTTGCTATTTCCTTGATACTTCAGGGTTCCTTTTGCATATCAAGTTACCTTAGGGTTTTCTTGTTATCTGTTCAATGACCCACTCAATGACATCCTTATACTTAGTTACAAATTCTTTATGTTAAATTCTTTCTGTTCAAATGAGTGGTATGTTTATCTCATGACTAGACCCTGACTGGCACAATAATTGTTCTAAGAAGTAGATTCTTTTTTCTTTATTATTATTAACTTCTTTTATTTTTTATTTTCTTAAATTTACATCCAAATTAGTTAGCATATAGTGCAAAAATGATTTCAGATGTAGATTCTTTAGTGCCCCTTACCCATTTGGCCCCTCCCCCCTCCCACAACCCCTCCAGGAACCCTCAGTTTGTTCTCCATATTTATGAGTCTCTTCTGTTTTGTCCCCTCCCTGTTTTTATATTATTTTTGTTTCCCTTCCCTTATGTTCATCTGTTATGTCTCTTAAAGTCCTCATATGAGTGAAGTCATATGATTTTTGTCTTTCTCTGACTGACTAATTTCACTTAACATAATACCCTCCAGTTCTATTCACATAGCTGCAAATGGCAAGATTTCATTCTTTTTGATTGCTGAGTAATACTCCGTTGTGTATATATATATATATATATATATACCATATCTTCTTCATCCATTCATCCATCAATGGACATTTGGGCTCTTTCCATACTTTGGCTATTGTTGATAGTGCTGCTATAAACATGGGGGTGCATGTGTCCCTTCGAAACAGCACACTTGTATTCTGTGGATAAATGCCTAGTAGTGCAATTGCTGGGTCGTAGGGTAGTTCTATTTTTAGTTTTGTGAGGAACCTCCATACTGTTTTCCAGAGCGGCTGCACCAGCTTGCCTTCCCAACAACAAAGCAAGAGAGATCCTTTTTCTCCGCATCCTCGCCAACATCTGTTGTTGCCTGAGTTGTTAATGTTAGCCATTCTGACAGGTGTAAGGTGGTATCTCATTGTGGTTTTGATTTGTATTTCCCTGATGATGAGTGATGTTGAGCATTTTTTCATGTGTCTGGATGTCTTCTTTGGAGAAGTGTCTATTCATGTCTTTTGCCCATTTCTTCACTGGATTATTTGTTTTTTGGGTGTTGAGTTTGAGAAGTTCTTTATAGATTTTGGATACTAACCCTTTATCTGATATGTCATTTGCAAATATATTCTCCCATTCCATCAGTTGCCTTTTAGTTTTGCTGATTGTTTCCTTCTTTGTGCAGAAGCTTTTTATTTTGATGAGGTCCCAGTAGTTCATTTTTTATTTTGTTTCCCTTGTGTCCAGAGACGTGTTGAGTTAAGAAGTCGCTGTGGCCAAGATCAAAGAGGTTTTTGCCTGCTTTCTCCTTGAGGATTTTGATGGCTTCCTGTCTTACATGGAGGTCTTTCATCCATTTTGAGTTTATTTTTGTGTATGGTGTAAGAAAGTGGTCCAGGTTCATTCTTCTGCATGTTGCTGTCCAGTGTTCCCAGCACCACTTGCTGAAGAGACTGTCTTTATTCCACTGAATATTCTTTCCTGCTTTGTCAAAGATTAGTTGGCCATATGTTTGTGGGTCCATTTCTGGGTTCTCTATTCTGTTCCATTGATCTGAGTGTCTGTTCTTGTGCCAGTACCATACTGTCTTGATGATTACAGCTTTGTAGTGCAGCTTGAAGTCTGGGATTGTGATGCCTCCTGCTTTGGTTTTCTTTTTAAGATTGCTTTCACTATTCGGGGTCTTTTCTTGTTCCATACAAATTTTAGGATTATTTGTTCTAGCTCTGTGAAGATGCTGGTGTTATTTTGATAGGGGTTGCATTGAATATGTAGATTGCTTTGGGTAGTATTGACATTTTAACAATATTTGTTCTTCCTATCCAGGAACATGGAATCTTTTTCCTTTTTTTGTGTGTGTCTTCTTCAATTTCTGTCATAAGCTTTCTGTAGTTTCAGTGTATAGATTTTTCACCTCTTTGGTTAGATTTATTCCTAGGTATTTTATGGGTTTTGGTGCAACTGTAAATGGGATCAATTCCTTGATTTCTCTTTCTGTCACTTCATTGTTGGTGTATAGGAATGCAATCAATTTCTGTGCATTGATTTTATATCCTGCAACTTTGCTGAATTCATGAATCAATTCTAGTGG
The DNA here is from genome assembly GCF_023721935.1 of Panthera uncia. Classification (NCBI taxonomy): domain Eukaryota; kingdom Metazoa; phylum Chordata; class Mammalia; order Carnivora; family Felidae; genus Panthera; species Panthera uncia. Next base: position 61,608 of record NW_026058591.1, read on the forward strand.
TTTTTTGGTGAAATCTTTTGGGTTTTCCATATTGAGTATCATGTCATCTGCGAAGAGTGAAAGTTTGACCTCCTCCTGGCCGATTTGGATGCCTTTTATTTCTTTGTGTTGTCTGATTGCAGAGACTAAGATTTCCAATTCTATGTGGAATAACAGTGGCAAGAGTGGACATGCCTGTCTTGTTCCTGACCTTAGGGGGAAAGCTCTCAGTTTTTCCCCATTGAGGATGATATTAGCGTTGGGTTGTTCATATATGGCTTTTATGATCTGAAGCTATGATCCTTCTATCCCTACTTTCTTGAGGGTGTTTATCAAGAAAGGATGCTGTATTTTGTCAAAAGCTTTCTCTATACATATTGAGAGGATCATATGGTCCTTGTCCTTTCTTTTATTGATGTGATGAATCCCGTTAATTGTTTTGTGGATATTGAACCAGCCCTGCATCCCAGGTATAAATCCCACTTGGTCATGGTGAATAATTTTTTTAATGTATTGTTGGATCCGGTTGGTTAATATCTTGTTGAGGAATTTTGCATCCACGTTCATCAGGGAAATTGGTTTATAGTTCTCCTTTTTAGTGGGGTCTCTGTCTGGTTTAAAATTTCTTGCAGGGATGGTTTAGTGGTCACAAATCCTTTAATTTTTGTTTGTCTGGGAAACTTTTTTCTCTCCTTCTATTTTGAATGACAGCCTTGCTGGATAAAGAATTCTTGGCTGCATATTTTTCTGATTCAGCACATTGAATATATCCTGCCACTCTTTTCTGGCCTGCCAAGTTTCTGTGGATAGGTCTGCTGCCAACCTGATCCGTCTTCCCTTATAGGTTAGGGACTTTTTTTCCCTTGCTGCTTTTCATGATTGTCTCCATGCTTGAGTATTTTGTGAATTTGACTATGATATGGCTTGTTGATGGTCATTTTTTGTTGAATCTAATGAGGTCTTCTGTGCTTCCTGGATTTTGATGTCTGTGTCTTTCCCCAGGTTAGGCAAGTTTTCCACTATGATTTGCTCACATTACCCTTCTACCCTTATTTCTCTCTCTTCCTCTTCTGGGACTCCTATGATTCTGATGTTGTTCCTTTTTAATGAGTTACTGATTTATCTAAATCTTAAATCGTTCTCTTTTGCCTTAATCTCTCTCTTTTTTTCTGCTTCATTATTCTCTATAAGTTTTTCCTCTATATCACTGATTCTCTGTTCTGCCTCATCCATCCTTGCCACTGCTGCATCCATCCGTGATTGCAGCTCAGTTATAGCATTTTTAATTTAATTCTGACTATTTTTTACTTCTTTTATCTCTGCGGAAAAGGATTTTAATCTATTTTCCACTCCAACTAGTATTCTTATTATCATGATTCTAAATTCTGGTTCAGACATCTTGCTTGTATCTGTGTTGGTTAAATCCCTGGCTGTCGTTTCTTCGTGCTCTTTCCTTTGGGGTGAATTCCTTTGTTTTGTCATTTTGAAGGGAGAAAAGGAATTAATGAGGTAGGAAGATTAAAATGAAAAAATTAAAATTAAAAAATATTAAAATTAAAAAATTAAACACACACATACACAAATCAAATAAATGATGCTAGATCCTAGGTGTGTTTTGGTCTGGGTGTTGAAAGTGGTTTGACAGATTAGAGAAAAAAAAGGTGGGGGGGAGGAAATCGTTTGAGAATTTGAAAAAATCAATACACTGAAGTAGACTAAAATGAGATGATGGGAGTAAAATAGAATTTGAAAACCTTTACACAAAGGTAAAGAATATAGTAGGAAAAAAATTAAAGAAAAATATTTTAATAAAAATTAAAAATAAAAAAGGATTTTTTCTCTTTCTGTAGTCAAGAAAAAGAAAAGAAATGAAAAAGAGAAAAATAGAAAAAAAAGAAATCGTTTGAAAATTTGAAAAAGTGAATACATTGTAGTAGACTAAAATAAAATGATGGAAGTAAAATAGAATTTGAAAAAACTTACATAAAAGCAAAAAATATAGTAAAAAATTAAAGAAAAATATTTTTAATATAAACTGAAAATAAAAATGAATTTTTTCCTTCTGTATTCAAGAAAAAATATAGTATAAAAGAGAAAAGAAAGAAAGAAAATTGAGTAGATGGACCTGCTAACAGATTGAAATAGGACTGAAATTACTTTGTTTTCTCCTAAAAGTCAGACTATGTAACACTGTATAGTCCATAATCTAAGTAGGCAGTGAGACTTGTGTTCTTAAAGAATGAGGTTGGCCCAGTTGGGCGGGGCTCAGTGTAACAGCTCCGTTCTCCACTATATGGCGCTGCTAGCCTACTGGGGTGGATTGTTACAGCACGTGTAGGTGTGTATGCACATGCGCGGGAGTGGTGAAAATGGCGTCACCCAGCTATCCAGTCTCTAGTATGAGAACTCTGTTCTCTCTGATCAGCAATCACACACCTGTCCTCTGTCTTCAGCTTTCATCCATTCGCTGCTTCTTCACTGTCCGTGACCAAGCCCCAAGCAGTACCTGTCTCCTGAGTTTTGTCTCAGATGCGGCTGTTTTCCCTGGCCCCTTACTTCTGAAGGACTGCGGCTTTGGCCCGTTCCGCCCCTCTGTGGGAGGGTCTCACTGAGCAATGGCCAAATGCCAGCTGCACCCAGGAATGCCTGCTGGACCCTGCTGCTGCCGGTGCTCCAAGACTGCGGCCAGGTGCCAACCTGCCCCAGAAAAAGTTTGCGAGATAGTGTAGCAGCAGCATTTCAGGGATTATGGAAAATCACAACACACATCTGGCACCAGGCTTCACCCTTAACAGCCTTGTTCCAGCATCAGTGAATGTGGCCGTTTTCTGCGGTGTGCTGGGACCAGGTGGCTTCAACAGTCTCCACCAAATATCCTTCCAGCAGTGGAACTGCTTTTCCCCGTGTGGCCTGAGGACTTCCCGGACCCCACTCTGTTCCTGAGGATTCACCCTTCCCACCAGAGCACCGCCAGGTATTGAGTTGTGGAGTTGCAGACTTTGCCCTCCCCTTGTTTACAGTCTTAATGGGATTTAAACCCTCTCCTTTCTCCTTTCTCCCTTTTTAGTTTAGTCCCTGCAGTTGTTTCCAATTTTCCACTTTCTCTCCAGCTGCTTTTGGGGAGGGATGCTTTTCCCGTATTCTCCCCCGCCCCCAGTCTCCGTCCTCTCTGCACCTGCAAAGGTGGCTCCCTACCCGCCATCGGCTTCTCTCTCCCCAAGTTCACGTCTCCATGCCACGTACCTACTGAATTCTGTGGTTCAGGTTGTGCAGATTGTTGTGTTAATCCTCCAATCAGTTTTCTAGGTGTGTAGGATGGTTTAGTGTTGATCTGGCTGTATTTCATGGATGCAAGACACACGAAAAACTTCAATGCTCTTCTGCCATCTTGGCTCCTCCTCCCTGTAAGAAGTAGATTCTAAAAGCAGTCCCTTGATAATGGGATGTGGTAAATGGTTTAGCTGCATTTTTGAACTTGAATGAATGTTGAGCCCCTTGCCAGCACAAAATGGATGCTATTAATTCATTGCATGTAGTGCATCACAATTAATCAAACAAATCCACCTGTGGTTAGTTGTAATATTATTCCTACTGAATAAATTATTTAGGGGGAGGAATGACTGCTTTACTTGACCATTATGGCTATAATGAGGACTAGAAGGTCTTTGATACAGGATGGATTCCTCTGAGTGAAGAGGAGCATTTATAAAAAGAAAACGACAAGTTCAGCCTTTAAGCTCAAAATTAACAAAACCAAACAAACAAAATAGAATTTCTCTGACAGCCCTATTTTTAATAGCAAATATTTCTTATTTTTAATATTACATGGCCAATATCGGTGGAAAATTAAATCTCCAATTTAATTGTGTGGTTGCAGAATTACAATGTCAATTGAATTCACAGTTTTTCCAAATTTTTCATGTGAACATGAAGGCATTGATTGGGCAGGAGTAGAGCCCTGAACCTGGGAATAGGACATCTGCTTGGGCTCAGATGAAGCTGAGGCTCTGGGACCCTGAGTCATATTGAGGTGTTTTGGTCTGTGGAAATAGCTTGTCTTCCATGTCTGAGAATAACATCCTTCCCTGTGTTTGAAAAGCTTCTAATGACTTCACCTAGGGTATTTGTCACACAAGGGGATGCCCCATCTCCTTAAGACACCTCCAGATGCCCTTGTTGCCTACACTCCCATTTAAAGTCAGATTTCACTGTGCCCCAGGGAAGATATCACAAATTTTGAAGTAGGGGGAAATAACATATATCAAGAAAATTGGCAGATTTATGTTGAAAGAAATGTGGCAAATATTTTTGGGAATAAATCCTCGAGCTTGTAGACCAACCAGGATAGAGTATAACACCAAACTGGGCCAACTTTATTTATGTGGTTTACTTACCAATGATTCCCAACTGAATGTGTTAACTCTTTCTGGCAGATTGATGCCATATTGACTTAGCTAAAGTGGACTACAGTTATCAGAATTCCTTTCCATGAATAGATGAGTGTGGGCCATATGACACGTGTTACCTGAGATTTGTAAAATGGATGTGGACTAGTAGCCATATTTTAATGCTAGGGAGCTTGGTGCAGATCCCTGGGTAGCACTGAAACTCGCTCACACTGGCATGGATCTGCTGGGTCACCTTGTGGCATGCGGCAGCAGCCTGGCTACAGCTTCTCTAATTTCACTTTCTCCTTCAGTTTTTCTGAATTCTGGACCAAGTGCCATAACAATGAGTGCCAGCTTTTTCTGCAGGCCATGGAGCAATGCTGGAAACTTGGAAGTGGTGACGGATTGTATTATTTTTGTATTGCTATTGTAACAAATTGCCACGAACTTAGTGGCTTAAAACAATACAAATTTGTTACCTTTTTTTTTCTTTTTTAGTAAGTGTTTTTATTTTTGAGAGAGAGCACACAAGCAGGGGAGGGACAGGGTGGGGGGACAGAGGATATGAAGCAGGCTCAGCACTAACAGTAGTGACCCCCATCCAGGGTTCAAACAAACTGGGAGAACATGAGCTGAGCCAAAGTTGGAAGCTGAACCCTGAGCCACCCAGGCGCCCCCAAATTTGTTATCTTAATAATAAGCTCTGTAGATTGGAATCTGGCCTAGTATTGGCTGGACTGCATTCTTTCCTAAGGACTCCAGAGAGAATCTATTTCCTTGCCCTGAAAGGTTATTGGCTTAGTTCATTTCCTATTTGTCATAGTACTGAAGACCTCACTTTTTTGTAGCTGCCTGCTGAGAGCCATTCCTAGATTGTAAAGTCTGCTCCCATTTCTTGGTTCTGGGGCTACCTCCTCCATGTCCAAAGCTACACACAGTGGGTCAATTTGCTCTTGTGCCTCACCCCTCCTGCCTTTCTTCCATTACATCTCCTTATCTTTTTTTTTTAATGTCTATTTACTTTTGAGAGAAAGAGAGAGAGAGTGAGTGAGGGACAGAGAGAAAGGGAGACACAGAATCAGAAGCAGGCTCCAGGCTCTGAGCTGTCAGCACAGAGTCCGACGCAGGGCTTGAACTCATGAACTGTGGGATCATGAACTGAGCTAAAGTCAGATGCTTAACCCACTGAAACACTCAGGCACCCTACATCTCCCTATCTTAATATCAGAAGATTAACATCATTGATTCTATCTACAAACCTAATTCTCTTTTGCTGTGTAATGTAACATAGTCACAGGTTCTGGGTGTTAGCATGCAGACATCTTTGGGGGTGTAATTTTTATGTCTCCTACATAAACCACCATGGGTTCCAGATCATTCTCATGGATTCCAATTTTTCTTCTGCTTTCCCTTATGTCAATGTTCACTTTTCATTTCCAACATTCTGCCCTATTGACCTCAGGCCCAGCACCAGTTTCAGAGAAGTAACCATCACATACAAACTGTTTAATTAGCTCCTACAATTGCACAAGGCCAAGGTTCTATAATAAATCTCATATTTCATATCACTTGTACTGGCTCTGTTTCTCTTATTGAAGTCTAAGTGATACACTCATGTATGTGGAAATGACTGTAGCCATTTATTTGGCTGGTTGACTAAACTTGAGGCTCAACATTGGCCTACGCCAAATTGCATGTAGACAAAGAAATTCAAAGGTTTAGGAGATGAGAATTTTGGAGTAGGTTCATTAACTGCAATCTGTACTTCCACTCCTCAATTCCATTTTATGAAAAGGTCCATAGGATGACCCTTTCTCTAAGACTTTGAGATGAGGGGACATCTGCACCCTTGAAAAGGTTTCTGGTGATTGTTGGCTAGATATAGTGGGGGTGCTGCCATTGAGATGGGTGGCTTGATTTTAATCTTATGGTAGCAGAGGTGAAAAGCTCTTAAAAGCTTGGGGTCTTGGGTGGCTCAGTTGCTTAAGTGTCCAACTTTGGCTCAGCTCATGATCTCATGGTTCGTGAGTTCAAGTCCCATGTCGGGCTCTGTGCTAACAGCTCAGAGCCTGGAGCCTGCTTCGGATTCTGTGTCTCCCTCTCTCTCTGCCCCTCCCTGCTCATGTTCTGTCTGTCTGTCTCTCTCTCCCAAAATAAATAAATAAATAAATAAACATTAAAAAAATTTTTTTAAGAAAGAAAACTTTTAAAAGCCAAAGATGAGGTGGATGTGTTCAAAATAAAGGGTAGCAGGGCTGTAGGGTAATCAAAATATTTTGACCTATAGGAACTAATTTGTCATAGTTTCCCTAGGAATGATATAAATGGATAGCTTCCTAAATATTTCTTCATATGTATAACAGAGAAGACTCCAGATCTAGTGACCAAAATCTGACTTAAGTCACTATAATGGTGAACTGTGATCTCTCACCCAGTTTTTAGACCTGAGTCAGTTTACAGACAGAGCTAAAGCTTTCTATTTGATGGGAAAGCTCCTCACTTGTGAGGAAGGACCTACAACAGTGCTACAAATATGCTATAAATCATCTTCCAAAGAACCTGTAGCTATTTTCTATAATGACTGTAAAAGAAAAAAAAAAATATATATATATATGACCATTATTTCAGGGTTGGTATATAGATATAGATATAGATATACAGATATGTAGACTTTATTAGGTAGTAAGCTGAGTTGCAGTTATGCTCCAAGTCTAATACATATTTATGTATACATATATATATATTCTCCAAATATATATATGCATACATATGTATATATATATGTATATATATATATATATATATATATATATATATTTAGAGTTTTAAGAAATTACCATTTATTTCAGGTTTGATATATATATACCATACCAGAATCTAGGAGCCCTGAAATAATGGTAATTTCTTAAAACTCCAAATTCCACCCTGGTCCATTAGGCACAATGAGGATTTATGGTGGTCAAGTAACTAAATTAAGGTCTTAGCCCAAGTGTGAACCACACTAGGCCCATAGGTCCACAAAATCACTTTGTGGTTATTTCCCTAGTTTTTGGATCTATAGTTGGAAAAGATATACTTGACAACTGGCAGAATTCTCACGTTAGCTCTATGACCTACAAAGTGTCAAATAGAACCTTGAACTTCCCCTCCATAACAAGATAGTAAATCAAAAACAATATCACAACCCTGGGGACAATGTAAAGATTAGTGCTACAACCTAAGACTCGAAAGATACAGTGTAGTGGTATCCATCATAACCTCATTTGCTTATTTGATTTAGGAAGAATGAAGATAAATCTTAGATAATGTCTGTGGATTACTGTAGACATTATTAGGTAGTAAGCTGAGTTGCAGTTATGCTCCAAGTCTAATGACTTGACTGGAGCAATCCGTACAGTTTCTGGCAGCTGATATCAAGCTACTGCTTAGGAAATGCACTTGCCTCCATACCGATGTGCAAGAACCTCAAGAGGCAGGTTTTGTTTTTATTTCTGTTTTTACTTGACATGTCCAACAGTATACCGTCACAGTCTTGTCTCAGGATTTTTTCAAGTGTGCTACTCTTAACCGTAAGGTAGTCTACAAGCATTTTGATCACCTTTCTCTTCCACGGAGTATCCCCCTGGCCCAGGATAGTGTTAAGGAGGAAGTAAAAAGTGCTTTAGATGCCTCAGTAAGACATATGCAACACAGATGACGAGAGAACAAGTAAGAAAATTAAGTAGCTCTCAACTTCAGTGAAGTTTGTGGGAGTCTAGGAGCCTGAAACATGTTGAGATATCCTCTTCAATATGAAAAATAATTTGTTGTACCTAGTACACCTTCCACTAAAAACGAGGCACAGTATTTGGTTGGATATATATTTTTTTTTTTTGAAATTTTGAGTATAGGGATGCCTGGGTAGCTCAGTCAGTTAAGCATCCGACTTTGACTCAGGTCATGATCTCGCGGTTTGTGGGTTCGAGCCCTGCGTCAGGCTCTGTGCTGACAGCTCAGAGTCTGGAGCCTGCTTCAGATTCTGTGTCTCCCCCTGTCTCTCTGCCCTTTCCATGCTCATGGTCTATCTCTCTCTGTCTCTCAATAATACATAAACATTCAGAAAAAATAAATAAATAAATAAATAAATAAAATAAAATTTTGAGTATATATGCACATAAACATATACTGTATTTAAGTGCTATTTTGACTAATCTACGAGGTAATTCATAACATTGACAGTTTTGAGTAGTGCAAGAGAAGCTGCTACATTAAGTTCAGACGAAAATGTAAGCTGTTCCACTTGGACCTTATATTTCAACATTTCTGAAATCTGGAGTGTCTGAAGAATGTCTGAGGAGTGTCTGAGGCAAATAAGGAGGCCGTATGGAACCTCTGGCAAGCACTGAAGGAGAATCACATTACAAACCTTTGGGTTTGGGGGCAAATCCAGGCTATTTTCTTCAGGTAACTCCTTTTGAGAAAGCGTATCTCCTGGCTTGTAAGGAGGACCTTGTGAGTCTGTACACACAATTAGAGGACATTAGTGACCCTGTGGCCTGAGCTTCTCATTATAAACTGGGTGTTTTTTTGGCCAGTATTAGCTGAGAAAAGCTTCTCCCTCAGAGATGTGAGTTTCAGCTCTATGGGGACCCCTCCTCTAGCACTTGTAAGTTTTAATAGTTCCAACCTCTTCTCTGTGTTCCTTCAGCCTTAGAAAAGGCAACTACTTTCTGAAGTTATTATCTCAGGATCCTCTTACAGTGTTTTTGTTTGTTTGATCCTTTTGGTAACATAATTAACAGTTTTTATCTAGTTAAAATTATTTATATTAAGTACCTCTTTAATGTTATATCTGTCTCTTGATTGACATATCAAAAAATAATTTGAAAAACTTGATTTAGAGTTACAACATGAAATAAATAGTAAAACCACAGTAAGCAATGCTATGTGTTCCATAGCAAAAACACTCAATCTCTACTTTCTATACATTTTTCACGATACCTAATGTATTTTTTACAGTTTCATTCTGCTCCCAACGTCCTTGAGCTAGGTCATTTTGTAGATATCACAAGCAGTGGCTAGTGCCCAACTGGCTGTTATACAATGTGACCAGCAGGGGCAGCAGTGCCCCACACTTTCTCCACTACCATTGAGATATAAACCAGTTCATCTTCCCACGTTGCTCATGATCCAGTGCATTTCATTTTATTGTTAAGTACCTCCCATGCTGATCTTGAGAGGAAAATATTCGTTTCCTGGGTCTGGGAAAGGTTAAAAAAATAGGAGCAGATTATCACTGGTAGTCTTCTGATTTACCACATGTAAAGTGGGAACTGTGATCACCATGTACATGTATTGTACACAACTACAGGAGGCCAAAATGGAGGTCACAGGTACAAAGAGCAGGTCTACCAAGCCATTTCCAGATTAATTTAATAAAATTATCATTAACAATACTTCATTAAAATTTTAAACGTTAGAATAGTTGCTAAACCAGATTAAACTCCAAGATAAAGAAATGAGCCAAGACCGTAGCAGATAAATTAGGGGGTACAATTAATACATATATATACACACACACATTCTCTCATTCTTATCTCTACCGATTCAATAATCTAGATAATTAGCAGAGATAAAAGAATGAAAATGGCAAAGGGATAACCTTAAAGTGACTCACTTTTACCCAAAAGAAACTAAGAAAAATCCAAATTGGCAAAGTTTGGCCTGAATTATCAAGGTTAAATTTTGTACCATAAGTGGAAATGGACTCTTGAGCATGACTATAAATCAGGAATAGAGAAAATAAGGAAGTTTCAAGTTTGGACACTTTATTTTTATGACTGTAAAATTTATTCCTAATACAAATTCTACAATGATTATGAGGCATCTGTAAATCTTTTCATATATGATCTTTTTTGTACTCATTTCTCCATCATTGTCTTAAGCTTGTATTTTCCAGGCTGACTGAAGTTCTGATATTTTCTAAGCCACATTGATATTTTTCCTTCCCCAAAGTATTTGTTTTTGCTATTCCCTCTACCTGGAATTCCTGGCATTTTGCACGGCCTTTTCTCATTTCTCAGGTATAATTTTTTTTTATTTTTTTTAACGTTTATTTTTGAGACAGAGAGAGACAGAGAATGAACAGGGGAGGGGCAGAGAGAGAGGGAGACACAGAATCTGAAACAGGCTCCAGGCTCTGAGCGGTCAGCACAGAGCCCGACGCGGGGCTCGAACTCACGGACCGTGAGATCATGACCTGAGCCGAAGTCGGACGCTTAACCGATTGAGCCACCCAGGCGCCCCTCTCAGGTATAATTTTTAACAGAACTTCCAGAGATAGGTTTTTATAATTATCTAAATTAGCCCGTAGGCCATTTTTTCTTTATAAATAATTCCCTGTTACTTACTCTATGTTCTTCATCTTAATCTGTAATTAGTTTGTTTATCCAGTTGTTCACTGCTTTATTGTCTTTCTACCATTTGAATGTAAGCTCTGTGGAGGGGAGGAAGGTTGCAGGAACCATGGTGTTTTTTTGCTTTTTGTTTTGTTTTTGTTTTTGTTTTTTGCATTGCTAGATCTCTTGTGCAGACTAAAAGCTCAGCACAGAGCAAGTTCTAAATAAATATTAATTTCTTGCATAAGTGAAAGAATAAATGCACTCTAAGAAATCATTAAAAGAGCCAATTTCTTCTTTTTTTCTTCTTCTTCAGCAAAAACTATAAGAGAAATTTCAGCCCAATAAAGAAAGAACTTTCTGATCCTATCAAAATGTGTATATCTAAACCAGACAAATTTCCTAGTAGCTCCAATTGTGTATCTCCCATAGGGGCCTCAAAATCAAGAATGTACTCATTATCATGTCTTCAAACCTGTTTCTCTATTTCAAGTCATGCTGGAAAGCATCATTCAAACATGGCTAAGTCTGACGAATTCTTCCTTATTAATCTGTTGTATTTGTCTATTTCCTCTTCATTCTTATTATTCCTTATTTATTTCAGTTTCTCCTATCCTGCAGTGCATTCTTAATTAGTTTTCTGCTTCCAGCTTTATTCCTTTTCTGATTATTACCCACAATAGCCTTTAAGACAAATCTTTCTAAAGCACAATGCTGATGAACTTAAAACTCTGTTCACTATTTCCCAGAAGAACACAGTTCAAATTCCTTAGCCTGGTATAAAGAACCACCACAATTTGATCTTTGCTCACCTCTCTGGCTTCAATTCTCAATGCTTCCATCTCTCTCTATCCTTAAACTTATGTTTTTGTCTACAGAACTACTTGTAGTTCTCTGATCTTGCTGTGCTCTTTTATGTTTGTATCTTTACTTGTCCTCTTCCCTGTGCCAAAAATACTTCTTCTCTGCCTGGTGAGAACATCCATTTGTCTTTCAAGATTTGACTCAAACAGTAAGACTTTACAAAGCTTTGACCTTGCATGAAGAAATTGGCTACAGTTAAATATGGAATGTGCTGTTTTCTGAGACATTATGTTATTGGTGTTGTTAAAAATTAATGTTTAAAGAACTTAAGAGATAATTGAGCGAATTGGTAATTTAAGTCCATTAATGTCCTTAGATTCTGGGAAACTGGACATCAGCAAATAATCTCAGAATCACAATTAAAATAAAATGAGAAAATGTATGGGTTGGACCTGCAGAAAATCTCTTTTAAATGCTTTAGTATGTTTGACAACACTAATATATAATATATGTATGACCACCTTATTGCTCAATTCTGTAAAAAATTAAAGCAAAATAAACTTCAATAAAACATAGAAGTAATATAAACTTGAAATAAAAGAAAATGTCCACGTGCCAGAAAAAATAATGAAGGTATCTTTATAAATACATCATGATATAATAATGAAGGGTATCAGCCACAGATATGAGCCCCTTGGGGATTGGTTACTGGGGATGTTAGCAACTTTTGGGGAATAACAGGTGGAGTCTTGAATCCAAGAAAGGTAGAGAGCTGGAGTTAAGCCTCCTGCACAAAACCAAAAACTGTCAGACCATGAAAATGGAACTAGAAAAGTTTTTCCACTTCCTAGGAATTCAACAATAAAAGTACCCATCTGAGACTGAGGGTAAGAAAAAAATGGTACCTACGAGAAACCAAAGGGAAGCACTCTGCAAAGTTTAGGAATTTGGGATGACATTACCTTAATTGTGTGGAGTCCCCCCAAAAGAAATTAATGCAGGTATATTTTAAAATAAATTAAATAAATACAATATATAAGAAATTAATATAAAATATGAAACCACCAGGACCCAGGTAAAAGAAAATTTGAAACCAATTTCTAGAGGTATTTACAGGGTGTGAGACTCCCACATATTTCTGAGAAAGAGGAGAGAGCGTGTGTGCAAGAAAGTGCTCACAATAAAAACATATAAACTGCAAGAAGACATTAAATACTGAGGAATAATTAATATTTAATAAACAATAAATATAGTTCCCCAAGAACTAGAGCTAATAGAATAATCTGAAAAAGATTATAAAATAAATATGTCTTAATGATGATCAAGGTAAAAAAGAAATAGAACACATGATAAAATAGGTCTGCATTAAAAATGAACAGACAGGGGACACCTTGGCAGCTCAGTCGAACATCAAACTCTTGATTTCAGCTCCAGTCAGGATTCCAGGGTTGTGGGATCAAGCCCCACATCAAGCTCCATGCTGCGCATGGAACCTCCTTGGGATTCTCTCTCTCTCTCTCTCTCTCTCTCTCATCTCTATCTATCTCTATCTCTCCCTCCCTCTCTCCCTGCCTGTTCCCCCCCCACACACACACATTCTCTCTCTCTTTCTCTCTCTCTCTCCCTCTAAAATAAAGTTTAAAAAAAGAAGAACAGGCATATTTGAGTAGATTCAAATTTAACATTAAGAAAAAATTTTAGGATGGGGTGCCTGAGTGGCTCAGTTGGTTTTGTCTGACTCTTGATATCAGCTTAGGTCAGGATCTCATGGTTCATGTGTTCAGGCCCCACTTCAGGCTCTCTGCTGTCAGCATAGAGCCCACTTTAGATCCTTTGTTCCCCTCTCTCTCTGTCCCTCTCCCACGGGTTCTCTCTTTCTCTCTGTCTCTCCATCTCTCTCAAAAATAAAATAAATAAACTGTAGAAAAAAAGAAAAAATTTAAGGTACATAGTCATTAAAATTAAAAATTTATCAGATGAGTAATGAAGTAAATCAGACATAGTCAAAGAGAGAATCAGTGAACTAGCAGATAGGTCTTAGGATATTACACAGAATAAATAGTGCATAGAAACAAAAGATGTATTTATTTATGCTTGAGAAGAACTCGATAAGGGTCAATAATATAGGGGAAAGCAGTATTCAAAGAGATAATGGGTAAACATTATCCAGAGCTGGAAAAATAAATCAAAGAGAAAAGGTAAATAACCTATAGAGAAGTGTCATTTTGGCTGGTAACAGACTTTACATCAAAGAAGATCATGTAATCATATCTTTCAGTTCAGAGGGACAGTAATTTTCAATTAGGGATTTAAGCCCAGAGAAATTATCACTCAATAATGAAGGTAAAATAAAGACATTTTTAGATAAGCATGAAGAATATGTATCACTCATAGACAGACCTCACTAAAACAACAACGAAACAAACAAACACTTAGAAATATATTTCACAACAAGAAAGATCTCAGGAAAAAGAGTAGAATGCAGATGCAATAAGCATAAGTCAAATATGCATGCTAAAGATGTAATGTAACCATTTAAAAATAGACCTCAAATGTTTTAATTTCTCTAATGCTTCCTAGACATTTCTACAGGCAGGATGGAATGCGTGAAACAGCAGAAATATATCTGGGCTGAATTACTAGCCGTGGGACTTTACATATGCTATTATTTTTTCTGCAAAATGAGAAAATCATGCTAGATTTTGAATTAGTTGTCATAAGGTCTTTGTTTGCAGTGATTTTATTGTCTATGATAACTGAAATTATTAAACAAGAGCTTACACTTGGGGAAAAAAGAATACTTTAAAATCATAGAAACTAGGAATTGTACAGGATCCTAAAGGTTATCTACTTCAAACTATAGTTGAGTTTTTAATTTCTTCAGTAGTGGAACATGCATAGTAACCTTGAATTACTTTACTTGCCACAGCCCATACTTTAATTCTATTCTTAACATACTTCTAATTTTTAGTTCTTAGAGAAACTTTGGGGAGGAGGGGAATCACTGTGAGGCCTTTATTTAAGTAAAAGAAATAGATTTCCTTCTGAAAGTTAAATGAGGAAATCTTCTGCAAGTGGGTCAGGGTATAGGTTGGGAAAGTCACTTTAGGAATACAATACATAGCTATAAATAGATCTCACATTTATGAGACTTTATTATAACCAAATTGAATCTATTAATATTGTTAAAAGTATTTTTAATATTGTTAAAAAATTTTTTAAAATTATTTGTGATGGAAGAGAACTTTCTACACTCAAAGAGTATCTACCCTAGAGAAAGGAAAATCCCCCAAACACACACTGTTTCTAAGCTCCAGTGCCTTCTGACAAAATCTACAGACTTCCAGAAGGTAATAGTGCTGCAGTATGAGAGGTAAAACCTTAATTCTCTGATTCCAAGAGAAGAAGATTGAGGACATTGGAGGTTTTTTTTTTTTAATTTCAAGTTTTTATTTAAATTCTAATTAGTTAACATATAGGGTAAAATTGGTTTCAGGTGTAGAATTTAGTAATTCATCATTTACATATAACACCCAGTGCTCATCCCAACAGGTGTCCTCCTTAATACCCATCACCCATTTAGCCCATCCCCCATTCACCTCCCTCCATCAACCCTCAGTTTGTTCTCTATAATTAAGAGTCTCTTGTGGTTTCCTTCCCTCTCTTTCTCTCTTTTTTCCCTTCCCTTATGTTCATCTTTTTTGTTTGTTAAATTCCACATATGAGTGAAATCATATGGTATTTGTCTTTCTCTGACTGACTTATTTCATGTAGCATAATACACTCTAGCTCCATCCATGTCATTGCAAATGATCAAGACTTCATTCTTTTAGATGGTTGAGAAATATTCCACTCTTTCTCTCTCTCTGTCTACACACACACACACACACACACATACACACACACACATAGTAGAATATTACTTTATCCATATCCATTCATCAGGCAGGTGAGTTTTAACAGTGACAAGGGATTTAGAAAAGCTTGGGCATATGGGAAGCTATAAAAGTCAGTTAGGAGCCATGGTAGGTAAATAGCATATTTTTTGTGCAAAGACTTGGTTCAAAAGATGGGCTCTCTTACGTGTGGAAGGAGAGATCCCAATGGCTCTATGTAAGCTTCACTTATCCGTACATTTTCAAACATTAATCATACTCTGAGACAATTGCTTCTTATCTTCATTTAACAAATTTGGATCTTTTCTGATTCTTCTCACAAGCTATAATAAGAATGAATCATTTTATTTTTTATTTTTTATTTTTTTTCAATATATGAAATTTATTGTCAAATTGGTTTCCATACAACACCCAATGCTCATCCCCAAAGGTGCCCTCCTCTATACCCATCACCCACCCTCCCCTCCCTCCCACTCCCCATCAATCCTCAGTCTGTTCTCCGTTTTTAAGAGTCTCTTATGCTTTGGCTTTCTCCCACTCTAACCTCTTTTTTTTTTTCCTTCCCCTCCCCCATGGGTTTCTTTTAAGTTTCTCAGAATCCACCTAAGAGTGAAAACATATGATATCTGTCTTTCTCTGTGTGGCTTATTTCACTTAGCATAACACTCTCCAGTTCCATCCACGTTGCTGCAAAGGGCCATATTTCATTCTTTCTCATTGCCACGTAGTACTCCATTGTGTATATAAACCACAATTTCTTTATCCATTCATCAGTTGATGGACATTTAGGCTCTTTCCATAATTTGGCTATTGTTGAGAGTGCTGCTATAAACATTGGGGTACAAGTGCCCCTATACATCAGTACTCCTGTATCCCTTGGGTCAATTCCTAGCAGTGCTATTGCTGGGTCATAGGGTAGGTCTATTTTTAATTTTTTGAGGAACCTCCACACTGTTTTCCAGAGTGGCTGCACCAATTTGCATTCCCACCAACAGTGCAAGAGGGTTCTTGTTTCTTCACATCCTCTCTAGCTCTATAGTCTCCTGATTTGTTCATTTTGGCCACTCTGACTGGCGTGAGGTGATATCTGAGTGTGGTTTTGATTTGTATTTCCCTCATGAGGAGTGACATTGAGCATCTTTTCATGTGCCTGTTGGCCATCCGGATGTCTTGTTTAGAGAAGTGTCTATTCATGTTTTCTGCCCATTTCTTCACTGGGTTATTTGTTTTTCGGGTGTGGAGTTTGGTGAGCTCTTTACAGATTTTGGATACTAGCCCTTTGTCCGATATGTCATTTGCAAATATCTTTTCCCATTCCGTTGGTTGCCTTTTAGTTTTGTTGGTTGTTTCCTTTGCTGTGCAGAAGCTTTTTATCTTCATAAGGTCCCAGTAGTTCATTTTTGCTTTTAATTCCCTTGCCTTTGGGGATGTGTCAAGTAAGAGATTGCTACGGCTGAGATCAGAGAGGCCTTTTCCTGCTTTCTCCTCTAGGGTTTTGATGGTTTCCTGTCTCACATGCAGGTCCTTTATCCATTTTGAGTTTATTTTTGTGAATGGTGTGAGAAAGTGGTCTAGTTTCAACCTTCTGCGTGTTGCTGTCCAGTTCTCCCAGCACCATTTGTTAAAGAGACTGTCTTTTTTCCATTGGATGTTCTTTCCTGCTTTGTCAAAGATGAGTTGGCCATACGTTTGTGGGTCTAGTTCTGGGGTTTCTATTCTATTCCATTGGTCTATGTGTCTTTGTGCCAATACCATGCTGTCTTGATGATGACAGCTTTGTAGTAGAGGCTAAAGTCTGGGATTGTGATGCCTCCTGCTTTGGTCTTATTCAAAATTACTTTGGTTATTCGGGGCCTTTTGTGGTTCCATAGGAATTTTAGGATTGCTTGTTCTAGTTTCAAGAAGAATGCTGGTGCAATTTTGATTGGGATTGCATTGAATATATAGATAGCTTTGGGTAGTATTGACATTTTAACAATATTTATTCTTCCAATCCATGAGCATGGAATATTTTTCGATTTCTTTATATCTTCTTCAATTTCCTTCATAAGCTTTCTATAGTTTTCAGCATACAGATCCTTTACATCTTTGGTTAGATTTATCCCTAGGTATTTTATGCTTCTTGGTGCAATTGTGAATGGGATCAGTTTCTTTATTTGTCTTTCTGTTACTTCATTGTTAGTGTATAAGAATGCAACTGATTTCTGTACATTGATTTTGTGTCCTGCAACTTTGCTGAATTCATGTATCAGTTCTAGCAGACTTTTGGTGGAGTCTTTCGGATTTTCCATGTATAATATCATGTCATCTGCAAAAAGTGAAAGCTTGACTTCATCTTTGCCAATTTTGATGCCTTTGATTTCCTTTTGTTGTCTGATTGCCGATGCTAGAACTTCCAACACTATGTTAAACAACAGCTGTGAGAGTGGACATCCCTGTCATGTTCCTGATCTCAGGGAAAAAGCTCTCAGTTTTTCCCCATTGAGGATGATGTTAGCTGTGGGCTTTTCATAAATGGCTTTTATGATGTTTAAGTATGTTCCTTCTATCCTGACTTTCTGAAGGGCTTTTATTAAAAAAGTGTGCTGAATTTTGTCAAACGCCTTGTCTGCATCAATTGACAGGATCATATGGTTCTTATCTTTTCTTTTATTAATGTGATGTATCACGTTGATTGGTTTGCAAATGTTGAACCAGCCCTGCGTCCCAGGAATGAATCCCACTTGATCATGGTGAATAATTCTTTTTATATGCTGTTGAATTCGATTTGCTAGTATCTTATTGAGAATTTTTGCATCCATATTCATCAGGGATATTGGCCTGTAGTTCTCTTGTTTTACTGGGTCTCTGTCTGGTTTAGGAATCAAAGTAATACTGGCTTCATAGAATGAATCTGGAGGTTTCCTTCCCTTTCTATTTCTTGGAATAGCTTGAGAAGGATAGGTATTATCTCTGCTTTAAACGTCTGGTAGAACTCCCCTGGGAAGCCATCTGGTCCTGGACTCTTATTTGGTGGGAGATTTTTGATAACCGATTCAATTTCTTCGCTGGTTATGGGTCTGTTCAAGCTTTCTATTTCCTCCTGGTGGAGTTTTGGAAGAGTGTGGGTGTTTAGGAATTTGTCCATTTCTTGCAGGTTGTCCAGTTTGGTGACATATAATTTTTCATAGTATTCCCTGATAATTGCTTGTATCTCTGAGGGATTGGTTGTAATAATTCCATTCTCATTCATGATTTTATCTATTTGGGTCATCTCCCTCTTCTTTTTGAGAAGCCTGGCTAGAGGTTTGTCAATTTTGTTTATTTTTTCAAAAAACCAACTCTTGTTTCATTGATCTGCTCTACAGTTGTTTTAGATTCTATATTGTTTATTTCTGCTCTGATCTTTATTATTTCTCTTCTTCTGCTGGGTTTAGGCTGCCTTTGCTGTTCTGCTTCTATTTCCTTTAGGTGTGCTGTTAGATTTTGTATTTGGGATTTTTCTTGTTTCTTGAGATAGGCCTGGATTGCAATGTATTTTCCTCTCAGGACTGCCTTCGCTGCATCCCAAAGCGTTTGGATGGTTGTATTTTCATTTTCGTTTGTTTCCATATGTTTTTTAATTTCTTCTCTAATTGCCTGGTTGACCCACTCATTCTTTAATAGGGTATTCTTTAACCTCCATGTTTTTGGAGGTTTTCCAGACTTTTTCCTGTGGTTGATTTCAAGCTTCATAACATTGTGGTCTGAAAGTATGCATGGTATGATTTCAACTCTTGTATACTTATGAAGGGCTGTTTTTTGAACCTTTATGTGATCTATCTCGGAGAATGTTCCATATGCACATGAGAAGAAAGTATATTCTGTTGCTTTGGGATGCAGAGTTCTAAATATATCTGTCAAGTCCATCTGATCCAATGTATCATTCAGGGCCCTTGTTTCTTTATTGACCGTGTGTCTAGATGATCTATCCATTTCTGTAAGTGGAGTGTTAAAGTCCCCTGCAATTACCACATTCTTATCAATAAGGTTGCTTATGTTTATGAGTAATTGTTTTATATATTTGGGGGCTCCCGTATTCGGTGCTTAGACATTTATAATTGTTAGCTCTTCCTGATGGATAGACCCTGTAATTATTATATAATGCCTTTCTTCATCTCTTGTTACAGCCTTTAATTTAAAGTCTAGTTTTTCTGATATAAGTATGGCTACTCCAGCTTTCTCTTGACTTCCAGGAGCATGATAAATAGTTCTCCATCCCCTCACTCTCAATCTAAAGGTGTCCTCAGGTCTAAAATGAGTCTCTCGTAGACAGCAAATAGATGGGTCTTGTTTTTTTATCCATTCTGATACCCTATGTCTTTTGGTTGGCGCATTTAGTCCATTTACATTCAGTGTTATTATAGAAAGATATGGGTTTAGTGTCATTGTGATGTCTGTATGTTTCATGCTTGTAGCGATGTCTCTGGTACTTTGTCTCACAGGATCCCCCTTAGGATCTCTTGTAGGGCTGGTTTCGTGGTGACGAATTCCTTCAGTTTTTGTTTGTTTGGGAAGACCTTTATCTCTCCTTGTATTCTAAACGACAGACTTGCTGGATAAAGGATTCTCAGCTGCATATTTTTTTTTCTGTTCATCACATTGAAGATCTCCTGCCATTCCTTTCTGGCCTGCCAAGTTTCAGTAGAGAGATCAGTCACGAGTCTTATAGGTCTCCCTTTATATGTTAGGGCACGTTTATCCCTTGCTGCTTTCAGTATTTTCTCTTTATCCTTGTATTTTGCCAGTTTCACTATGATATGTCGTGCAGAAGATCGATTCAAGTTACGTCTGAAGGGAGTTCTCTGTGCCTCTTGGATTTCAATGCCTTTTTCCTTCCCCAGATCAGGGAAGTTCTCAACTATTATTTCTTCAAGTACCCCTTCAGCACCTTTCCCTCTCTCTTCCTCCTCTGGGATACCAATTATGCGTAGATTATTTCTCTTTAGTGCATCACTTAGTTCTCTAATTTTCCCCTCATACTCCTGGATTTTTTTTATCTCTCTTTTTCTCAGCTTCCTCTTTTTCCATAATTTTATCTTCTAGTTCACCTATTCTCTCCTCTGCCTCTTCAATCCGAGCCGTGGTCGTTTCCATTTTATTTGGAGCTCGTTTATAGAATTTTTTAGCTCCTCCTGACTATTCCTTAGTCCCTTGATCTGTAGCAATAGATTCTCTGCTGTCCTCTATACTGTTTTCAAGCCCAGCAATTAATTTTATGACTATTATTCTAAATTCACTTTCTGTTATATTGTTTAAATCCTTTTTGATCAGTTTGTCAGCTGTTGTTATTTCCTGGAGATTCTTTTGAGGGGAATCTTCCGTTTGGTCATTTTGGATAGTCCCTGGAGTGGTGCGGACCTGGGGTACTTCCCCTGTGCTGTGGTGTATAACTGGAGTTGGTGGGCAGGGCCGCAGTCAGACCTGATGTCTGCCCCCAGCCCACCGCTGGGGCCACAGTCAGACTGGTGTGTACCTTCTCTTTCCCTCTCTTAGGGGCGGGATTCACTGTGGGGTGGTGTGGCCTGTCTGGGCTACTTGCACACTTCCAGGCTTGTGGTGCTGGGGATCTGGCGTATTAGCTGGGTTGGATAGACAAGCTGCACGGGGGCGGGAGGGGTAGGCTTAGCTCGCTTCTCCTTCGGTGATCCTCTTCGGGAGGGGCCCTGCAGCACCAGGAGGGAGTCAGACCCGCTGGAGGGATGGATCCGCAGAAGCACAGCATTAGGTGTTTGCGCAGTGCAAGCAAGTTCCCTGGCAGGAACCGGTTCCCTTTGGGATTTTGGCTGGGGGGTGGGCGAGGGAGATGGCGCTGGCGAGCTCCTTTGTTCCCTGCCAAACTGAGCTCTGTTGTCCAGAGCTCAGCAACTCTCCCTCCCTTTGTCCTCCACCCTTCCCGCTCTCGGAGCAGAGCTGTTAACTTATAACCTTCCAGATGTTACGTCCCGCTTGCTGTCGGAACACACTCTGTCCGGCCCCTCCGCTTTTGCCAGCCAGACTCGGGGGCTCTGCTTGGCCAGCGGGCCGCCCCTCCGCCCCAGCTCCCTCCCGCCAGTCTGTGTAGCGGGCACCGCCTCGCTGCCCTTCCTACCCTCTTCCGTGGGCCTCTCGTCTGTGCTTGGCTCCGGAGACTCCATTCCGCTAGTCTTCTGGCAGTTTTCTGGGTTATTTAGGCAGGTTTAGGTGGAATCTAAGTGACCAGCAGCACGCGGTGAGCCCAGCGTCCTCCTACGCTGCCATCTTCCGAGAATCAGAATGAATCATTTTAATAGAACTGTTGTTTGTCCCATGGTTTCACATAGACATTTGATCAGATTTGTGTTAGCATTGCCCCCAAATACAAAACCAATTGGCTGTGTTTTAGATCATAATTTTTTTCATCTATTATTTTCCTCTGGCAATGGAAATTTTTTTCTAATTTCTCATGTATTTTGAATTGAATTGATTCTCACTCACAGCTAAAGTTGTAAAAGGAAATTAAGGATCTTCTAAGATCTTTTCCCAGCCAGAAGGATGGTGGCTTGTACACTATGAAAGGAATTTATATAACGACATATAGAGTCATTTAGGAGCAAACTAGAGTAAAGAAATAAACAATCAACATACAGAAAAACACAAAGAAACAGTGATTTATTTTCCCCCAAATTATTCCACATAAAGATCTATACACTGGTTTGAATCTGGATTTGGCTTGTCATGGGATGACAAATTTTAACTTGTTCTTGATTGAATCAATGATCTAAAATATCTAAGTAAAAGACTTTTGTGTATTTGCGAAAGAAATAAACCTTGAAAGTTTGTTGTGAACTTGGTAAAATCCTGGTAGTTTGGTTCAGCATTTAACCAGAGTGACCACAGGCTGCCTAAAATATGTGTAGCCTCGGGGCGCCTGGGTGGCGCAGTCGGTTAAGCGTCCGACTTCAGCCAGGTCACGATCTCGCGGTCCGTGAGTTCGAGCCCCGCGTCAGGCTCTGGGCTGATGGCTCGGAGCCTGGAGCCTGTTTCCGATTCTGTGTCTCCCTCTCTCTCTGCCCCTCCCCAGTTCATGCTCTGTCTCTCTCTGTCCCAAAAATAAATTAAAAATGTTGAAAAAAAAATTAAAAAAAAAAAAATATGTGTAGCCTCTTCCGTCTAATCTGGTTTTCATACTTGAGAATACTGGTGGTTTGGAATTTCAAAGTTCTTTTACCCACCCTTGTCTGCATATGAACAATGAAAAGTGTCTATTTATCAGTACTTTGGATTCCGTTCCACTAATTTTCTTAAGTTTGCCAAAATTAAGTTTTCCACATCCAGCCAATTTTCCAGAGTGAGATCGTCAACCTGCATCTAATTATGATATTAGTCGGCCTCTGATGCAGCCTCTCCTGCTTAACTTACAGCTCTAGAAGAATGTAGAGCTAAGGAAAGGCTGTTAGTCCCCTTCTCCTCTACTGTATTATAACAAATGGAACTCAACTTCAGAGAGTCAAGAGAACTTTAGTTACACTTATTGTAACCACTAGGAACATTTAACATCAGCAAAATGAAATGCAGTTTCGTTGTCAATACTATTAAAATGATTATCAGTTTCTAGCTGACAAAATAGGCAGCAATATAAAATAAGGAAAATATGTCATTCCTGTCCTCATGTACTTACATAATATGGAAAAGATTGGTAGCAAACATTTTGGAGATTATTTTATATTTGGGGGAAGTCTTTTTGGAAACTTTGGAAACTGTGACCAATATTGAAAAGAATTTTAAATGTCATTATTTGCAGAACTTCACATAAAAGTGTCATTGTTCTTTGGAAAAGGTACATGAGAAGTGCATTTCTTTGATGTTTTCCCCCCGATCTTCTTTCTTCTTAAATCTTAGGCCTTTATGGGAGCCCTTTAGTCATAGCATCGTTTTTCAACCACTGGATAAAGTGATATCCAGTCAAGAGTTTGGGTGGTGGATTCTTTTTCCTAAGACATGATATAAAAATGTATGGAGAATGATATCGATTTTATTTTTGCAGGTGAAGGGAGTTTTTTTGCCAGTTGAAAAATGATGCCATGACTAATATGACTTCATTTGGTCCCCCACAAAGTTGGCTCTTCTACAAACTTAGGAAGAGACAGCTGTGAGAGAAGAAAAATCTTTCCAACCATTAATATTAAGCCTATTTTCACCTGTGAAAATTATCCACAATTAAAAGGGTTGGGAAAGAGTATGGAGGACTGGTAATGTCTGAGCGCCTCACACTGTGGTAAGAGCTGAGGACTCTATAAATTGAACATGAATGCAAAGGATTCATTGATTTGTTTTTAAGCATTTTTGTGTACTGATACCAACAGCTGACAGGGGACTCTAGAGGCATCTGCTTCAGCAAACCAGTCTCAACAAACAGAAAAGTCAATGATATATCATAAGATGCTCCATGGGTCTCTACTCAGGCAGCATTTATTAGGCTGAGCTTTTTGTCCTGACTCTTTAATTTATATAAATGAATACTTTTATGCTTCTTCTACCATCAACACTAGTTATATCTAAATAAGGAATTTAACTGTGATGTAGGGGTAGGGACAGGGAACTTCTGCCCATAAGCTAATCGTTGGGGCTTCTCAGGATGCATAAAACCTAGGCTAGGACATGTACTTAAATCCTGACATTAGATGATACCCTTCTGGCAGGCACAGCTCCCCCTACTTTCAGTTATTGTAGCTTTCTCAAGATGCTGGGAATTTCTTTATTTTGAAGAGTCTTTCAGTGTGTCTTTTATTAATTTACTGTGGTCCTTGGACTTGAGCTGAGACCTCTATCCCATTTGAGCTAGCACCTCAAAAGAGGGTGGGCTGGGGATTGAGACTCCAACCTGGCCACTTAGCAGCTCTGGTAAAAGGTTTGATGAGGAAGAAGGATGTAATTAATGACCAAAACAAGGCTTGGGAATCCACAAAGGACCTCCATTAGTCATGCCCCCCTACCCCAATCACCATGGATGAGCGACAGTTGGCTGGAGTCACATCACTTCCTGGGGTCTGAGTGGAACAGAGCATCAGGGGTCAGAGGGGCCATGGAAGTGCTTTCTCATGCCTATCAAATCTCTTTAATGATCTAGGTCCACCCCCTAGCTATTTCAGAACAGGAATGTCATCCTATGCATATTTTCTACAAGAGGTATGAGTGCTAAAATTTCACCTTTTCCTTCATAGTAAAGTTCGCCTAGTCTCAGGACAGGTCTGGTCTTGCTGTTCCTTCCTGATCAGCAGGCAGCTTGTGTTTCCCACCTAATTTAAAGCATTTTTGTCACTGTATTTTGCCCCAGGAGGAGAGTAATTCTGACAGGAGAATAGATGCGTCGGAGCGGAGAATGCCATGGAGGCAAGCTCTGCTGGGGGGGGGGGTGGTGGTCAGGAGTGTGTGTTCTGAAGGACAACATGTACAGAATGCAAGGAGACAAGAGAGAATGAGGGGTCCTGGGAGTGAAAGCAGTGGTGACGATGACTTAAGGCAGGCTTATTCTGAAAGTTGCAACATCATTCTCTTTGAATGGCTCCAGCATGGTACAATAGTCCCCCCTTATCTGCGGTTTTGCTTTTTGTGGGTTCAGTTAGCCGTGGTCAACTGTAGTCCAAAAGCAGATGATTCTCCTCTGACATAAGGTCAGAAGGTCGATAGTGGCCTAACATGATATCACAGTGCCTACATCATTCACCTCATTGCACTTCATTTGTAGGCATTTTATCATCTCATATTATCACAAGAAGAAGGGTAAGTACAGTACAATAAGATGATTTGAGAGACCACATTCACATAACTTTTTAAATAGAATATCATTATAGTTGTTCTATTTTTTTATTAGTTACTGTTGTTAATCTCTTATTGTGCCTATTTTATAAAATAAACGTTGCCATAAGTATGTATGTATAGGAAAAAGTATAGTAGGCATAGATACTATCCATGGTTTCAAGCATCCATTGGGGGTCTTGGAACATATCCCTGCAGATAAGGGGGGACAACTCTAATTGCAAATGAATACTAAAAACTCCAAACTACAGCTAATTTGTCTGTACTGGCAGGATTGAATCCAAAGTGGGCCTGTCCTGGAAAGTCGGTTAAGCAGATCATGTCAATTCTCTTTCCAGAGAACCACCACACCCGCTTGGATTTCCAAAGGCCACAGAAAGATCTTGATGCTCAGATGCCCCATGGATTGGCTGACCTCTGGGACCTCAGGAAGAAGTGGGATATCATCTAGTAATGAGTAGCAAACTTGGTGCTTGAGTGTGGCATTCAAAACAACTGGGGGGTGGGAAGGTAGCAATGGCTAGAACTCAACGAGGTAGAAAGGAAGTCCTAGGGGAGTTCATACTCATTAAAGCTCTCATCTTGTTCCTTCATGGCTTGCATAGCTACTTGAGAAACTTTCCTAAAGACCAGATGAAACTTACTGTCATAGTCAACCACCTCTTATTGTGAATGAGGTATAGCTAGTTGATCCAGATGCTAATAGGTCAAAGATATTCATGGCCCTCAAGAAAGTCACAATCAAGTACAGGAAAAGACATATTCATATATGAGAGACACAGATGTACATATATATGTACCTGGAAGCTGGCAATTATATATATATATATATATATATATGTATATGTATATATATATATATACACACAGACACACACATATATGTGTATTTATGTGTATTTATACACACACACACACACTGCCACCATGTCAGTTTTGTATAAACTGGTATGTAGTTTCTAGTAGCTTCTTCCCTAAGGTCTAATTTTCTAATTATTTTTAAAAGGTTTTTAGTGCTCTTGGATACCATGGCCACAGTAGATATTTCCTGCTTCAACTCCTAAAACTAGTCACTCAAATGTGATTACTTCCTGTGGTTAACCCTTTATTTGGTGACTGATTGTTGGTCTTGGCCTATTTCCTTGGAATTGAAACTTTTGGTCTTCCTGAGCTTTCCTTCATCCAGGACTCAGACTCAGGATCCTCTTTCTTTGTATTTGAAGCTGCAGCCAATGCTTTATACTCTTCAATGTCAAGACCCCAACCATGAAAAACCAGAGGCTCAGATCCCCTTGGGAACAGAGGAAAAGAGGCTGGGCCCTAGCAAATGTCTCTATGATTCTTTGGGTCTCAGTTAATCACTTGTATAAAAGAGCAAACCTCAATTATTATCTCAGGTTGCTTCCATCTCTAAAATATTGGGATTCTGTAGAAAAAATGTGATAATGGTCAAATCAATAGTAGAAGAAGCACTAAAGGAAATTGATAAGGAGCTAAATCTCACAGGGTGGGTCAGTTGGGGACAGGGCCCACCAAAGGTGGAGGGACTTGGGCTTGAATTTGAAGGATGATTAGACTGAGGCAGTGAGGAGGAATTGAGGGACAGGATGCTACACAGATGAACGATTGTGAGCAAAAGTATACGGGAGGCAAAGTGCATAGGAGGAATTAATATACCAATACATCAATTTGCTTAGGGCCAGCATTAATAACAATAGAGCTTGAGGTGGGCACTTCACATCAAACAAGAGTTTTGAGATACATTCCCTTGGGCCTGGCAATGGAGAGCTGTTAGACAGACAGCAGTGAACTGCTAGGCAAGGGTGACCCCAGGATTGCCTGGGGTAAAGTGTTTCCTTATTGGTGGTGCATAGTTTCTCTAGATGATAGTATTTCTGCAAACAGTGACCACAACCCCTCAGGGGTAATTACTCTGCCCACCAAGCAACCCAGCTGGTGGGATTAACATCTCAGAACAATTACATTAGCCTATAAGAAGCATGGGATTTGAGAGAGGGTGTAATAATTGCGGTAGACAATGGACATGATACAAGCTAAGTATGGCGCAACAGCTGTTGCCTATCGGCAGCGGGTCAGGAAGAAAGACAGATGTCTCAGGGTGACCTTCTTGAATGAATGTGTTTGGGAACTTAGGATTCCCTTGGGGGTTAATGACATGCCATTGCTTGGCAACCATAATGAACAGTGTAGCATTACATACCATAGGTGCAAACAAACCATAAAACTCTGACAGGATGGCTGGAGGAACTCTGGCAGCCAGGTTGAGGAGAGTGGTAAATAGAAATTGATTTTATGGCAAAAATAGGGGGATGGTGAAGAATGAAGAAGGAAAGCAGGAAAGCTAAAATTACCTTAGGAAGCATTTTAAACACAAGATTCTGCACATGTAGATAGGACAAGAAATAAGAGACAAAAGTGGAATGGAAAAGAAGAGGACTAAGTTACATGTTAAAGTTAAGACAGAGCTGTGAGGGTGCCGGCTGCAGTTCCAGCATGCACTTGAACAAGACGGGATGGTCTTGTGAGGGATCCACTGGCAGCCAGTCTCCATCCTACATAAAAGAGGGTACGATTTCTCTAGTCCCAAACTCCATTGGCCACGTGAAGTAGTTCCATTCCATGCCTTGACTTCAATGTTGGCAGAACCTGGGAGGGCATCTTTTTCTCATGTGGCACGTGCAAAGGCTTCAGTGACCACAGAGAAAAGGCCCATTGATTCTCCTAATCACCTAGAGATGCCAAGGCATCTAGATACCACACATTCACCTCCATTTATACAAATGTCCTTTGATTTTACTTTAAATTCTAAACATTTGTCTATATGTGCAAATTAAGTTAGCTAGGGTTTTCACATAACAGAAAGGGTCTGTCACTTCACAAAAAAGACCATTAGTACTCCATTAAATTTTCACATATCCTGCTTATATCTAACTTTTCTGTACCACATCTACTGTGAGAATAGTGTAAACTTGACTTTCCCTCTTCCATTTTTCTGAGTAAAAACTATTTTATAAAAATAGTCATCTATATGTAAAAGTTTCAAAAGTAATATATATTTATCACCTCTATAATTAAAGATTTATTTTTCAGCTTGATGGGATTTTATCTACTTTTCACTCTTCTTTTTTTTTTTTTTTTTTAATTTTTTTTTTTCAACGTTTATTTATTTTTGGGACAGAGAGAGACAGAGCATGAACGGGGGAGGGACAGAGAGAGAGGGAGACACAGAATCGGAAACAGGCTCCAGGCTCTGAGCCATCAGCCCAGAGCCTGACGCGGGGCTTGAACTCACGGACCGTGAGATCGTGACCTGGCTGAAGTCGGACGCTTAACCGACTGCGCCACCCAGGCGCCCCTCACTCTTCTTTTCAGAGTGCTGATTTCACTATAAATCAAGAATACTGTGTAATTAGCACTTTTAATACTCCATTAAACATCAAATTAGATTTCTTATTTGCTATCATGGAATAATATTGATACTACTTTGTCACTAACCTTACTACAAAAATGGGATGAACTGATATCTTTAAGCTTTAGCTGGAATTGAAAAGCATGTATAATGAAAGAAAATGAGGTATTATAATACCAAGCAACCACACAGCACTTAATAAATTTCAAATATTCATAAGCACTTTTCACTTAGTGACCTATATTTGATCTTTATTGCAAGTCTGTGAGGTAGTTACAATGTTCACCCCTTTTACAGAAGAGGCCACAGAGGGTGGGAGAAGTTACATTCCTTGCCTAAATTGACAGAGCTAATAGTAACTGGCAGATCTAGAAATCACACTCAGGGACTCTTACCCAGGCGTCCATTCTCTTTAGCACTCCATTCTTTTGCCTCTATTTGTTTAGGGCTTTTTGGTTGTTGTTTTGAAAAAAAATTTTTAAGTAGCCAGATAAAGTTTATTAAACAGTCACATGACTCTGGAATCCTCTTCCACTCTTTCTATATGGGAGTAAGTGCCATTCTCTTGTCCTTTAGGGTACCCAATGAATCTCTTTTGTTTTTTGTTACTGAACTAACACATTTCCAGTTTCAACTCTATAACATTTTCTAGTGTGTTTACCTCTGTTTGCATCATACTATTAAATAAAAATGACTAGAAATTTAGGCCAAACCAGAACTGATTTGCTGGAGAAAAAGAGTATATGAGCATTGCTCTTACTGCATTTCTTTTTGTCTGATTTTTTTTTTAAGTCTCCCACATTCCATAGGCAGAATTCCTTAAGGCTGACCACAAGTACAGCTAAAATGCCTAAGGCAGGTATAGGAACTTCTACTGTCTATCAACTAAACCAGCATATGCAAATCCTATTTTGACTGTCAAGAGTTTTCTCTACATTCCTTCCTGAGTACAACATGTGCGTTGCATCAAGAATGGTAATGTTCCGTGAGTCCTCCTTCCCGGGACACTGGCTACCATTGACTGCATGTAGAATTCCGCCAACAATTCTTTCCTTTTCCCTGCTCTTTAATTTAGCTCACTGCCAAAGGAATACTAAAGATGCATTTTGTGGCAGGAAAATGAATTTCAGGGATGTAGCCTGTGATATAATCTATCAGTACTGGTACAGTCCCCACCCAAACCCCTACCCTTGAACCTTTTATTTTTTTCCATGTTTCTTATTGATCTTCTTCCTTCACTTAGTAAAAATGGGAAGCTATCAACTGGGAATTCCCATTATCTTATACTCTTAAAGATCACACTTAGTTCTTCTGGTTTCCATGGCTCTTCTTCTAATAGTCTATCACTTTACTTAAACTGTGTCTTCCTTTGTATTTTTTTGAGTTTAACTTCTGCCTTATTTTACTTTATTTTTTTAGAAAAAAACGTGACATGGAGTTACCTAAGTGAGCAGAACATGGTCCCTCACTGTGCATGCCTACTGACAAGATTTTTAAATAACCAAATCCTAAAGATAGACACCACTGGAACAGAATGGAGAGTCCAGAAATAAACCTTTATATTTATGATCAACAGATTTTTGACAAAGATACCAAAACAATTTCACTAGGGAAGGAATAGTCCTCTTTTCAACAATTTTGGTACTAGGACATTTGGCTAGACATATTCAGAGAGATGAACTTAGCCTCTTATCCCACAGCATACACAGAAATTAACTCAAAATGGATTATATTTATAAATAAAGCCTATACATTTACAGTCAATTAATTTTAGACAGGGCAAGATAATCCAATGGGTAAAGAATAGTATTTTTAATAAAAGGTGAGAAGACAACTGAATATCTACATGCAAAAAAGTGAAGTTGGACCCTTGCCTCACATAATGTAAAAATTAAATCAAAATGGATCAAATACCTGCATGTAACAGTTAAGCCCATAAAACATCTGGAAAAACAGTATGTGTACATCTTTGTGACCTTGGATTAGGCACTGGTTGCTTAGATATGACATCTAAAAAATAGAGTTTTTTGAAATGTAAAAAATGTTTATGCCTCAAAGGACACTACCAAGAAATTTAAAAGACAGTCCACAGGATGGGAGGGAATATTTCCAAATAACATGTCTGACAAGGATCTAGTATATAGAATATATAAAGAATCCTTACAACTCAAGAATAAAAAGACAAAAAAATCCCAATCTTTTTTAATGGACAAAGGATTTGAATAGATATTTCTCCAAAGAAGATACATAAACGACTGACAAGCACATGACAAGATGCTCAACATCATTAGACATTAAGGAATGCAAATCAAAACCACAGTAAAATACTGCTTCACACTCACTAGGGTAGTTATACTTTTTAAAAAAGAACAATAACAAGTGTTGGTGGGGATGTGGAGAAATTAGAACACATACACTGCTGGTAGGAATGTAAAATGGCACAGCCACCTTGGAAAATAGCTTGGCATTTCCTAAAAAGTTAAAAAAAACCAAAGTTATCCTCTACCTTGGTAATTTTATGCATAGGTATATACACAGGAGAATTGAAAAAATACATATTTTACACAAAAACTTGTACATAAATATTTGTAGCTGCATTATTCATAATAGCCAAAATGTGGAAACATCCAAAATTCCATCAATGATTAATCACATTGTGGTATATCCATACAACAGAATATTATTCAGCCATAAAAAGGAATGAACTACTGATACATGCTGCAACATGTATGATCTTGAAAACATTATTCAAAGTGAAAGAAGCCAGACAAAAAAGGCCCCATATTGTATTATTACATTTCCATGAAATGTCCAGAAAAGGCAAATCACTTATAGAGACATAAAGTAAAGTGGTGTTTGTCTGGGGCTTGTTTGAAGACAATTATTAGGATATGGTTAAGTTCTGTCATGTAGAAAATTTTGCTTGGGTCTTCAAAAAGCCTCCCAAATGAGAGCTCAAATTATAATGCCCTTATTAAACGTTTTATATGGATTATTTTATTTAATCTTCACAAAAACACTATGTAGTAGGCATTCTTTTTATGATTCTCATTTTTCAAAAGTGGGATATAAAGAAAAGGAGGTTGGATAATTTCCCAAAAACCAGTAAATTAGCAAGCAGCATGTCTGAGATACAAGTGTAAGGTGATTTGATTCCAGAACCACCCCCTTAATCTTTCTGAGATGAGACTGTTTCATGGTTATTAGCAAACCTTACTTTGAATTTATCAGGCAAAATATATTCTGTAGCTTAATTATAAGATGATGGACTCATCAAGCATTTCCTTAGGATGATTTCATTTCAGGGGAATTGGATAGTTCTCTAAATCATTAAAAGACAATCAAAAATTATTTTGAAAAAATTAAATATTATGTCCTACTGAATTATCAGCTTAGCAGAAAGCAGGTTAGGACCAACTCCCCTGGCCTCATGGTGTCTATATTTCTCTGGCTAGGTTCTAAGCAGCACATCCCAGTCTAAGCTCAGACTTCTTCCACGGTTCTTACTCTACTCCATGATGAGCTTGGTGACAGAGACTGCATACTAATGAAGGCCAGGTGACAAAACTGTAACTCAGAGTGACGCTTCAAATGACAAACATGGGTCAGAGGCCTGACCTGGTGGCTCAGAGTATCCGTGCCTCCTGAACATGCTCCAAACACTCAACCACAGGCCTTCGGACTCCAAGAAGAGATCTGTGAGAATGGAGGAAGGCTACTTAGACTCTCTGAACTTGATAATTCATTTGTAAAGTAGAAATGATAATCATCTTCTCAACACAACAGAATTTTTTTGAGCATTAAAGAAGATAACCAATGTGCCAACCTTGAACATTATAAAGCACTAAAACAACCAAGTCATGCTTACTAATGTGCAGTGCACTTTGTGAATCTAATCTGATTTTGCTCCGGACTTCTACTACACAGATTTCCCTTTTAAGCTAAGCTTAAATCCTGCCATCATCATTACTGAACATCAATTTTACAAAATCAGACCCGGCCAAAAATGTTGCCATCGTAATTCAAAACTTTGGAAAACGGAATGATTTATGGCATTGGAAAAGTAAACATTAGATCTTCCACTGAAGTTTTATTATTCACCTAGCAACATGACAAAATTGCCTACAGATGACTTAAGCAGGCATTAGTTTTTCTTTAAAATAATTTAATTAATATTTCAATATCAAAAGGAAAAGTGAATATCTCTTAAATCTTAATGTCTCAAGTAAGCTTTTTGTGTGTTTTCTTTATCATTCTGGAATATACCCCTGTTTTTAGTGGTTGTGTTTTCCAAAGCTTTTATTAGTGAGACAAAGATGACTTTATTTGGCTTTTGTTCCCTGGGGGGTGGGGGGGGGTGGGGTGGGGCATGGAGTTCATGTGCTAGTATCTGGAGAATTTCAAAACTTATTCTTGTATAATTTTTTTCGTTTTCCCAAAAGATCTATCTATCCCCGTATGCCTTCTTAACCCCCTTTCCGTGGAATCCCTATGTGAGCACACAAGTGTTAGAACTTGTGTGGCTGTTCCTGCTTCAGATTATTTAGTGCGTATTGCAGAACCAATGTGTGTATTTTTCTTGTCCATGGATCATTTCATTGCCACATACCTAAACAGCTGGAAAGAACTGACACTCAGTATTGGTAATTCACTCTATGTGATGTTTGCATTTGTGTCTTTCTGGTAATTCAAGGGCTAGCTTGGAGGTGAATGTCAATTTTATAAACTTCTCTTCAGCCAAATTTAACTTGATTTCTCTGCTGCTTAGTATGCTTAGCTTATCTTTACTTTTTCATCATTCCTTACAAAGAGATATTCTTATTAAAATAAATGTATATTATTATGCATTTTTTAGCTGAGACATTCTAAGAAACTTGTAGTATAGTGATAGATCAGAGAACAAAATATAAGGGGAAAAAAGTCCATCTCCATTAGATAAATCTTTTTTTTTTTTGATACTGTGTATTGACCTCTATCAACAGTTCTGGGTAGAGCAGTTTACCTCTTGCCACGTTTAGGAACAAAGAAAAAAACTGAATTAAATTTGGGGCCAGTTTTAAGAGCAAAGTTATTTATGAAAAACAAAATAAAGCAGGAAAAAACAGTTTTTAAAGCTTTCCACTGAATGAGTACTTTCTTAACATATAGTCACCATCAATGTTTTATTTTCTGCCTTTATTAATGTATCATCTTTTAGCTTGACTCCTGTCAATATTACACTAGCCAATGTTCATAACGTTTAGCTATGAGCACCAAGAAAGTTGTGGGGGATTACCTCATTCTCTAGGTCTATATCCCCAGCCAACAACTGGGTTCCTCAGTGACTGAGTGCAAGTCAATTCAATCAAATCATTTGACTTATTTGTCACTAAATTCGTGAGCTTATGTTTCCTTTTTTTTTTTTTTTCTTGAAAAACAGAGACCTGGTTCAAATAAATTAACCAAATGGATCACACAGCCTATAGTGCAGTCACAGCATTTAAATATTTTTGGAGGGAGCTACTTCTAAGGGTTAGGTATGAGTGAGTTCCTCAGAGAAGAGCTCCGAGTTAGTTTCTGTGTCTTCTAGTCTCTGTTCTTGTTCCTGTTCCAGTTTCTGGGAGGCCGGGATTCTGGGAGACGTCAAGTGGCTACTATAACCCTATTATTAGTTGAGGCAAGCATGACTTCCCTTGTACGCATATCTAGTTCTCCAACGTTACTCTCAATTATAGTATCTCTTGTTTAAAGTTTCAAGCCAACCTATATAAAGTCTTGTGAATTATTTACCAGCCCCACATAAATATTCTTCAGCAAGCTGTCTTTGAATCTTTGGCTTGCAACATTATTGTGTACCGAATCTGAAAAGCATTCTTTAAAGTTTATTCACAGGCCAAGCAATCAAAGCTGTGCCTTTTTAGTTTTGAGAGGTTGCGTTTTTGTTGTTGTTGTTGTTGTTGTTGTTGTTGTTTTTTAAACTGTTTTTTAAACAATTTCTTCATAAAAACAAATTCAAACAGAGCAGTCTTCTGTAGTAAAATTGCCTGTTTGCCCACATACATGTACAGGTAATTACCGGGGTTAACCGGTAATGTTATTTAAGTAATCGTTTTTATATTGTATAATTATGTAATTGTGATTATATTTGGCATATTATTATAGAAGTTTCCAAAATCACATGGCTTTTTAGTATAGATAGATAAATTCAAGCATGGCAAAGTAATTGGAATCATCCGAGTTCATGTGAACTAGACTCTTGGAGAACTTCTGTTCTTTCTCTTTTCTTTCATTTATTTTTTTAATGTTTCCATGGCCCAGAATGCAAATATCTGGAAAATTTACCCTTAATTCAAAAAGAGAAAGAAGATTCTGGATCTTTGTGTGTTTCTATTGACACAAACATGCAAATTTGCAGAAATATATAGGATTTGAAAAATGCTTCTAGACCCTTACAATTTTTTCTTTTTCTTTTTTTTCCCCATGCTCCGAACTTAACCAAAACCTTAGACAACATCAATGAGGTCAAAACAGACTAACGACGGTAGAAGTGAGAAATAATCATAGATGCTTAGGCTAAAAAGCTCCTCTCCTGTTTTTGTCCTCACATGCCTTTACCCAGGAAGGTGACTGTCACCCCCATCCTTAAAGAATTTCTACCTGAACAATACCTCCTGTCATCATGGGTATTTCCCCATTAAATCTATGTTTCCTTGGCTGTAAGATCCAGCAAGTAAAATTTCTTCTAAGTCCTTTAGGAAAATGGAGGATTTTACTAAGCACGTAAGTTCCCTTGAGACATGTATGTGAAGCATTTGAAAAGGATGGATTGATTTGAAAAATGGTTGGCATGTATTCATTAGTCATTTTTTTCCTATACAATATATTTAGTATATATTTTCATAGAAAACATGATCTTGAAAGTTTTTAAGGAATGTGCTTAAAACAGCTTACTTCGTGGCAGTGTTTTAGCTAATTTATCAATTTAAAGGATTAACTTTTAACTAAACAATAAACATTTCCAATTTTAATACATGTTTTATAAAACACACATTTCTAATCATTGCAACACCTCAGATTCTCTAAATTCCTATAGTGTAGGTTTCATAACCTTTTCAGGCTCTTTTCCAAATTTCTGTTCTAGCATATTTTTATTGTATCAACTTTAATGAGAGAAAAATAAGCCTTGCAAAATAGAAATTTCAGGATCCAGGAGATGGGTTAATGAGGCCACTTGATTTCTCTTTTCCACTAAAGCTGGTTCACATGTATTTTGGCTACTGAAAATATTTATAACACTCACAGTATAACGTAGGGAGTAAGGCCTGTGTATAAATCCTAGCCATAACACCAAACTTGGGCAAAATACTCGACATCTGTAGGCTTCTATTTCTTCCCTGGTATCTTGGGAAGCATGTTCATCCTTACTTTGTGGATGAACTGGAAGGAGTAAATGAGTCAAAGGATAGAAAGTGCTCAGTACTGTGCCTTAAACATAGTTGGTTTTTAATACATGTTAGCTTTAAAATAATAACATTTTAAACTGCTAGTATGTTTCCTACATCACTCTTGAACCATATTTAAATTCTGGGTCATAGGTTTTATGGCAGGGCATAAACCAATGAATGCTTCCTTATTTGGCTCTTTTCTGTTTTCCTCCAATCAAACAAAGCATCTCCTCATTTGCTCACTTATTTATCCCCCAAGTCCACGCCCCTCCCTGAAGTCTTGTCCTGTCTTTCACCAAAACTGTTTTGTTCTTTTTGCAAAGACTAATTATTTTTCACCTGCTTCATGAAGTCTTCCCCATAGGTAAGATGCTAGTTCTCACCTGTTTATTGTCCTACTCAATTGGGCTGCTGCAGTTTGGTTATACTTATACTTGTTTTACTCTGTGTGGGTGTGCACATATGATATGTACTTGTACAGAATTTTTTTGTCTAGCTTCTCTTTTAATCTAGGAGAGCAAAGTTTCCAATGTGGACCATGGGCAGAAGTGCCATTCTGGGGGCACCTGGGTGGCTCAGTCGGTTAAGCGTCCTACTTTGGCTCAGGTCACGATCTCACGGTTTGTGGGTTCCAGCCCTCTGTGCTGACAGCTCAGAGCCTGGAACCTGCTTCGGATTCTGTGTCTCCCTCTATTTCTCCCCCACTCACACATTCTCTCTCTTTCTCTCTCTCTCTCTCTCTCTCTCTCTCTCTCTCTCCCCTCTCTCTCTCAAAAACAAATAAACATTAAAAAAAAGTGCCATTCTGGAGGTTAAGCAAGACCTAGTATAGTCAGCTGATTGCCAGAGTGGCCTTGGATAGCATGAGAGCATCCAGAGACTCTTTTTAAACTTTAAAAATACACATTTGCATATGATTTCATGCTTAAATATTATAACTATATATGTATATACATACATATATATATCTACATATATATGTATACATACACACACACACACACATATGTATATGAGAGAAAATGAGAGAGAATAATGAGAGAAAAATAAGTCTTGCAAAATAGAAATTTCAGGATCCAGGAAGTGGGTTAATGAGGCCACTTGATTTCTCTTTTCCACTAAAGCTGGTTCACATGTATTTTGACTACTGAAAATATTTATAACACTCACAATATAACGTAGGGAGTAAGGCCTGTGTTTAAATCCTAGCCATAACACCAAACTTGGGCAAAATACTTGACATCTGTAGGCTTCTATTTCTTCCCTCGTATCATATATATATATATATATATATACACACACACATATATATAGTTATATATGTATATATATACCACCTCTTCTTTATCCATTCATCAGCCATTGGACATTTGGTCTCTCTCCATAGTTTGACTCTTGTTGATAATGCTGCTATAAAAATTGCATGGCATGTACCCCTTTGAATCCGTATTTTTGTATCCCTTGGGTAAATACCGAGTAGTGCAATTTCTGGGTCATAGGGTCGTTCTATTTTTAACTTTTTGAGGAACCTGCATACTGATTTCCAGAGTGGCTTCACCAGCTTGCATTCCTACCAACAGTGTAAGAGCGTTCCCCTTTCTTTGCATCCTTGCTAACACCTGTTGTTTCTTGTGTTGTTAATTTTAGCCGTCCAACAGGTGTGAGGTGGTATCTCTTCATGGTTTTGATCTGTATTTCCCTGATGATGAGTGATGTTGAGCATCTTTTCATGTGTCTGTTAACCATCTGGATGTCTTCTTAGGAAAAGTGTTTATTCATGTCTTCTGCCCATATCTTAACTGGATTATTTGTGCTTTTTGGGGTGTTGAGTTTGATAAGTTCTTTATAGATCTTGGATACTCTTTATCAGATATGTCATTTCCAAGTATTATCTCCCATTCCATAGGCTGCCTTTTAGTTTTGTTGGTTGTTTCCTTCCTGTGCAGAAGCTTTTTATCTTGATGAGGTCCCAATAGTTCATTTTTGCTTTTGTTTCCCTTGCCTCTAGTGACGTGTCTAATAAGAAGCTGCTACGTCTGAGATCAAGAGGTTGCTGCCTGAGTTCGCTAGGATTCTTATGGTTACTTGTCTCACGTTTAGGTCTTTCATCCATTTTGAATTTATTTTTGTGTATGTTGTAAGAAAGTGGTCCAGCTTCATTCTTCTGCACATCACTGTCTGGTTTTCCTAGCACCATTTGTTGAAGAGACTGTCTTTTTTCCACTGGATATTCTTTCCTGCTTTGTCAAAGATCATTTGACCCTATAGTTGGGGCACTGGGTGGCTAAGTCATTTGAGCATCTGACCTCAGCTCAGGTCATGATCTCACAGTTCATGAGTTTGAGCCCTGCGTCAGGCTCTGTGCTGACAGCTCAGAGCCTGGAGCCTGCTTTGGATTCTGTGTCTCCCTCTCTCTCTTCTTCTCCCCCATTCACACTCTGTCTCTCTCTCAAAAAGAAATAAACATGAAAAAAATAAAAAGACATACTTTCTTTTTGACCCTATAGTTGTGGGTCCATTTCTGGGTTTTCTATTCTATTTCATTGATCTATGCATCTGTTTTTGTGCCAGTACCAGACTGTCTTGATGACTATAGCTTTGTAATATAGCTTGAATCCATAATCATGATGCCTTCAGCTTTGCTTTTCTTTTTCGGAATTGCTTTGGCTATTTAAGGTCTTTTGTAGTTCCATACAAATTTTAAAATTGTTTGGGGCGCCTGGGTGGCTCAGTCGGTTAAGCGTCTGACTTCAGCTCAGGTCACGATCTCACGGTCCGTGAGTTCGAGCCCCGCGTCTGGCTCTGGGCTGATGGCTCAGAGCCTGGAGTCTGCTTCCGGTTCTGTGTCTCCCTCTCTCTCTGCCCCTCCCCCATTCATGCTCTGTCTCTCTCTGTCTCAAAAATAAATAAACGTTAAAAAAAATTTAAAAAAAACAAATTTTAAAATTGTTTGTTCTACCTCGGTGAAAAATGCTGGTGGTATTTTGATAGAGATGGCATTAAATGAGTGGATTGCTTTGGGTAGTATTGACATTTTAACAATGTTTGTTTTTCCGATCCATGAGCATAGGATTCTTTTCCATCATTTTGTGTCCTCTTCAATTTCTTTCAGTGTCCTGTAGTTTTCAGAGTACAGATCTTTTACCTCTTTGGTTAGGTTTATTCCTAGATATCCTATTGTTTGGGTGTCATTGTAACTGACATTGATTCCATTGATTTCTTTTTCTCCTGCTTCATTATTGGTGTATAGAAATGCAACAGATTTCTATATGTTGATTTTATATCCTGAAATTTTGCAATTCATGTATTAGTTCTAGGAATTTTTTGGTGAAGTCTTTCAAGTTCTCTATGTAGAGTGTCATGGCATCTGTGAATAAAGAAAGCTTGACTTCTTTCTTGCTGAATTGGATGCCTTTTTAAGATTCTTGTTGTCTGTTGAGGCTAAGACTTCCAGATCAATTTTAAATAGTAATGGTGAGAGTGAACATCTCTGTCTTGTTTCTACCATAGAGGAAAAGCTCTTATTTTTTCCCCATTGAAGATGATATTAGCTGTGGTTCTTTTGTATATGGACTTTATGATATTGAGGTATGTTCCATCTATCCCTACTTTTTGAGAGTTTTTATCAAGAATGGATACTGTATTTTGTCAAATGCTTTTTCTGCATCTCTTGAGAGGATCATATGGTTTTTATCCTTTCTTTTATTAACATGGTGTATCAATTAATTGATTTGTGGATATTGAACCAGTCCTACAGCCCAGAAATAAATCCCACTTGATCATAGTGAATAATTCTTTTAATATACTATTACATTTGATCTTGTTGAGTATTCTGTAGTGTCTTGCAGTAGTATCTTGTTGAGAATTTTTGCATCCATGCCCATCAGAGATATTGGCCTGTAATTCCCTTCAGTGGGATTTTGTCTGGTTTTGGAATCAAGGTAATGCTCGCCTTGTAGAAGGAGTTTGGAAGTTTTCTTCCTATTTCTATTTTTTGGAACAGTTTGAAAAGAATAGGTATTAACTTGACTTTATTTTTTTTTAATTTTTAAATGTTTATTTATTTTTGAGAGAGAGATAAAGAGAGAAATAGAGAGAGAGAGTGCGTACAGCGGAAAGGCAGAGAAAGGGGGAGACACAGAATCTGAAGCAGGCTCCAGACTCCAAGCTGACAGCACAGAGCCTGACACAGGGCTCAAACTCATGGACCTCGAGATCATGACCTGAGCTGAAGTCAGATGCTTAACCAACTGACCCACCCAGGCGCACCTAACTCTTCTTTAGATGTCTGGTAGAATTCCTCCGAAAATCGATTTGGTCCTGGACTCCTGTTTCTTGGGAGATTTTTGATTGTTGATTCAATTTTTTTGCTGGTTATGGGTATGTTCAAGTTTTCTATTTTTTCCTGTGTCAGTTTGGTAGTTTGTATGTTTCTAGGAATTTGTCCATTTCTTCCAGATTGCTCAGTTTGTTGACATATAATTATTCATAATATTCTCTTATAATTGTGTTTCTGTGGTGTTGGTTGTGATCTCTCCTCTTTCATTCATGATTTTATTTATTTGGGTACTTTTTTTTTTGGTAAGTCTGGCTAAGAGTTTATTAATTTTATCAATTTTTTCAGAGAAACAGCTCTTTGTTTCATTGATCCATTCTACTGTTTTGTTTGTTTATTTGTTCCCAGATTATTTATTTCTACTCTACTCTTTATTATTTCCCTTCTTCTGCTGGCTTTAGACTTTATTTGTTGTTTCTTTTCTAGCTCCCTTAGGTGTAAGGTTGGGTTGTGTATTTGAGGCTTTTCTTACTTCTTGAGGTAGACCTTAATTGCATTATACTTCCCTTTTTGCCACATCTCATTGTCTTTGCCATATCTCAAAAGTTTTGTACTGTCGTGTTTTCATTTTCATTTGCTTCCATGTACTTTTAATTTTCTTCTTTAATTTCCTTATTAACCCATTTATTCTTTAGTAGGATGCTCTTTAACCTCCATGTATTTGTGGTCTTTCCAAATTTTGTCTTGTGGTTGACTTCAAGTTTCATAGCATTGTGGTCTGAAAATATGCATGGTATGATCACAATCTTTTTGTACTTATTGAGAGCTGATTTGTGACCTAGTATGTGATCTATTCTGAACAAAGTTCCATGTGCACTTGAAAAGAATGTGTATTCTGCTGCTTTAGGAAAACATGGTCTGGATATATCTGTTAAGTCCATCTGGTCTGGTGTGTCATTCAAAACCACTATTTCCTTATTGATTTTCTGCTTAGATGATCTGTCCATTGCTCTAACTATTATCAATAAGTTTCTTTATGTTTGTTATTAATTGATTCATATATTTGGGTGCTTTCAAATTGGGAGCATAAATATTTATAATTATTAGATCTTCTTGTTAAATAGACCTCTTAATTATGATATAATGCCCTTCTTTGTCTCTTGTTAGTCTTCAGTTTAAAATCTACTTTCTCTGATCAAAGTATGGCTACCCCAGCTTCCTTCTGACATGCATTGGCATAATATATGTTTCTCCATCATGTCACTTTCAATCTGTAGATGTCTTTAGGTCTAAAATGAGTCTCTTGTAGGCAGCATATAGAAGGACCTGTTTTTATTTTATTATTATTATTATTTTAATTGAATCTACTGTGCTATGTCTTTTTGTTGGAGCATTTAGTCCACTTACATTCAGAGTGATTATTGATAGATATGAATTTAGTGTCATTGTGTTACCTGTAAAGTTGGTGTTTCTGGTGATGTTCTCTGTTCCTTTCTAGTCTTTGTTGCTTTTGCCTTTTTCCCCCCCCCCCCCCCGAGTCTCCTTTAATATTTCTTTCAGGGATGGTTTAGTGGTTACAAACTCCTTTAGTTTTTGCTTGTCTGAGAAACTCTTCATCTCTCCTTCTATCCTAATGATAGCTTTGCTGGATAAAGTATTCTTGGCTGCATATTTTTCCCATTCAGCACATTGAATATATCATGTTACTCCTTCCTGGCCTGCCATGTTTCTGTGGATAGATCTTCTGCTAAGCTTATCTGTCTTCCATTGTAGGTTAAGGACTATTTTTATCCTTGCTGCTTTCAGGATTCTTTCCTTGTCTGTGCATTTTGTAAATTTACTCTGATATGTCTTGGTGATGGCTGGGTTTTGTTGAATGTAATGAGAGTTCTCTATGCTTCTTGGATTTTCATGTCAGTTTCCTTCCCCAAATTAGGGAAGTTTTCTGCTATAATTTGCTCAAATAAACTTTCTGCCCCTTTTTCTCTTTTTTCATCTTCTGGAATCCCTATGATATGAATCTGGAATCCCTATGATATGATCATATCCTTATGATATGCTATTATATTTTAAGGACTCGCTGAATTCCCTAAGTCTATATTTCATGAATTTTTCCTGTACATCTTCAACACCAGTTCCCTTAACCCAGTGACCCCATCACCTCTGTATTTTCTAGTACAAAATGCTGAGAGAGAGTTGACTGGTGCAGCTCATCTTTGTAGTCTGCATCACTGATGATGTTACTATTGTTAGCCCATAGGGCCAGTGTATTCTCTGACACACTGGGGAGAGGCCAGGGAAGCAGTCATCTGCTATCAAACAGCAGTGCCTCAGCAATGGTGCTTAGAGATTCTTTGAAAGGATATCTCCCTCACTTGAGTATTAATTGGTTTTGTCTGGAGAGTGTTTTCCTCACATGGCTCAGCATTAGAATCAACTCGGGAGCTTGAGAGTTCTGGTTCTATCTACGCACATTCTAAGTCAGTAAGTTGGGGGGAAGCCAGACTTTGAGAATTTATATTTTTAATGGCTGCCAAGGAAAATTTAATAGTATTTTGGTTTGGGAACCCTGAGTTAGTTGATCTCTGATGTTCTTTACTTTAAAAACCGTATGCTTCTGTAATAAACTCTACAAGAGCAATATTAACCTCCCCTTCTGAAAGCAAAGATCACAGCTTCTATTGAGATTCACAGAAAAGTATTTCCAGGAAACATTAATTTGTGCTTGGATAACAAAGGATAGTACAGAGAAATGTTGAATACCAAATCCTCTTCTTAGATATTAACAACATTTTAGAAGGTTTGATGCTGAGAAGGCCTGTGGTAAAAAGAAACCCACTTCATAACCATTGAACTAACTTGTTAGCAAAAGTGACAACTTTATCTCAAGAAGCCTATTAGTTCTCCTTCAAGGCGTTTTCCCTTAGCAGGGTTAGGAGGCTCCAACTCTGCAAAATATTCTGCATATA
The DNA here is from genome assembly GCF_023721935.1 of Panthera uncia. Classification (NCBI taxonomy): domain Eukaryota; kingdom Metazoa; phylum Chordata; class Mammalia; order Carnivora; family Felidae; genus Panthera; species Panthera uncia. The sequence continues at coordinate 104,946 of NW_026058591.1, forward strand.
GTGAATTCTCAATAAATGCTACTGATTGACAAATGACCAGTAGAAGAAAGGCAGAAGCTGAAACTTAGATTCATCAATTTTGTTAATTGTTAGCAGCCTGAGTAAAAGTTTTGATAAAGAGGTCAGAACTAATGGTTCCAATGAGGCTTTGGTATTAACTAAGGTCTCATTCATCTCAGCTGCCAGCACATTTGATTAATGTACACTAGGACCTCCTCCCAACCAAAGAGAATTATAATTTTGTTTCTATACCATATGGTGGTGGAACACGAACAAGGCTTAAAAATGTGGACTATAAGCTATTCATCATCATCTTAAACTTCATTTGCATTTCAGAGTTTCAAGTACAGTTAAATTTATATCTATTAATTAAATATACTGCCTACCCACTGCCTGAATGTAAATGTTATCCAATATGTGTTTATTAAATGAAACAGATAATTTTTGCATTTTTGCTCCCTGGATTTTCTTTTTCAGCCACACCTAGAGCAGATACTGCAAACGACTAGGTAAGTTTGCATTATTGATGTAAGGGAGAGGGAACCAATGTTTGCCAGAAGTTGATCTTTGTCTCGGGTGGATTAATCACAGCTGAGGTCAAGATGAATAAATCTATGTTCCAGAATGTCCCGGTTACAGTTCAAGACTAAAAGAAAACAAAGGAAGTTAGGGGCTAGAAAGAGGAAGGAAGTGAAAGACTCTCCAAAAGAAAATACAGATGTTCTAAGAGGCTCATTATTGTTATAATTTGACTTTGTAAAAAGTCCAACTGGACTTAGTGATATTTAGTCTTAATCAACAACATGCTCTACTATGTCAATTCCATCACAGGACAAGGAAAAAGAAATATTTTGGGACCAATCTTATTAAAATTTTATTTGAATACAAAAGAGGAATCTGTACTTTTAATTCTTTTTAACTAAAAGCAATATATATGTGTGTGTGTGTGTGTGTGTGTGTGTGTCTGTGTGTTGTGTGTATACA
>NW_026058592.1:0-24752 GCF_023721935.1 Panthera uncia
TGAGAGGTGATAAGCAAAAAACAAATAAACAAATCAATCAAAGACATCCTCGCACAGACAAAAAGTACTAAGGTGTTACTATTATTAACTTCCTTTAAATACCGAAGGCAAGTTTAGTAATCACTAAATCAAACACTGTTATTTTCAACCAGGTATAAGTTGGCAAAGCTTCTGTTCCTTCAAGAGCTGAAATGCAATGGGGAACCCACAGTCTACTGGAGTATAAAAACACTCAGGTAGTTGGGACACATGATAAATGTCATATGAGAGATAGTTACAATGGGCTGTGCAAGTCCTGAAGGAAAAAAAAAAAAAACAACCACCGACAACATTTCATCGTCTGGTAACGTCTAAACTGGGATTTCCAGGATGAAATGTTTTCTGAGGAGGCGCTTCCTGAGCAGGACAAAGGAAGGGGAAGAGAGCGCAGAGAGCACATCAAGGGCAGGGTTAGGTGATGTGAAGACGCGTGGCCTACTGCTGACCTGTGGCTGTCAGGGTAGGACGTGGGATAGGGTAGAGGGAGCATGAGTTGGCCTGAGGAGTGGGGGAGTTATGAAGGATCATACATGACTTGCTCAGTCTGAGTGATATCCTTACTAAGATTATTCCATAATTGTTGGATGCTAAAATTATGTTTCATCTACATAGTCTGGAATAGCTAAATCTAACCCTCTATTAGCAACTTTCTCCCTCCTACTTCCTTCTTCAGCAACTCATACAGTATACGAAAACATACCAGCATCAGTCTGCAATAAATCTGCTGTGTTTAACTTATAAGCACAGATTTGAATATAAACTGAACCAAAACAAGAAGAGAAAGAAATGGCAGAAAAATGCAGTTTCAGCTACAGTTACCCAGAGTGTTTGGGTACAGTCACAAAAAGTGTTTGATGATGCAACTATTGCTCTGATTAATTTCACGACTCGGTTACATAAACCAATGACAATTTCACCAAGCAACCCACGAAATGGTGCCCCTATCATCTTCGCGTTGTAAAGCACCATCGAGGTGAAGTGCAATCAATCCGCATTTCACAGATGAAAAAGCTGAGGCTTTATATGCTGACTCATCCAAGAATACATGGCCAGCGGCAGAACGGCCGATACCGGACCTGAGTCCCCAGGTTCACGATGCGGGTTCTTCCTACTGCCCACCACCGTGTACCGCCGGAAGGCAGGCACTTCCAAGATAAATAACAGGTCAATTCGGTTTCCCCTTGTATGAGATTGTTACCAATAAATAGCCAAGGTTCCCAGTAAGAGTTTTGATAGGCAAGCGTCCCCAGACCGAGCCCCGCATGCTATGACAGGTGCTCGTTGGTTGTGCTGCAGGCAGTGCTTGTGTCTGCAGTAGGTCACACGGAACCAGGCTCACATTCAGCACTTAGTTCCTTCCCGATCCCAGTCTGCCGGCTGCTGCCGAGCTATGGCCCCAACCGAGCTGTAAATATTCCAAAGGGCAGACCTTGTGGCTTCTGCTGAAATGCTCTTGCCTGTTGACCACCATGTTCTCTCGTCATGCTGTTAGTTACCAAAAAACGACCCCCATGTTGCCAAGAAACCTTGAGGAACAGGATGTAATGCCTAAATTTAAACTTCCAATCCCAAAGGCCCCTCACCGCCCCATCCAGGCCTACGTCTTCTCTTCCTTTCTCTCATTCTCCTACTTTTTCAGACGCATCGTCTCTGTGCACCTGCCCCCAGCTCCCACCTTCCTGCGTTTTCTCCCACTCCACATAGCTTTGGGGCGGCTCTCTCTGACGATATTATAGCCTTTCCCCCTCGCTAGCACTTGGACAAAGGAAGTTCAATTGGAAAAGAGAACTCATTGACTGAGGTATGTGAAAGAAACTATCAGATGGTTCAGCGGCAATTAGAATTCTTGAATGGGTCAAGCGTGTTATAAAGAAGTCTCAGAAATTCGAATGACATAGATAGCCAGCAAACCTGAGACCCAGGGTGAAGTACATGCCCGTTAGCCAAATAGATTAACCACTGCTCCTGGACAAAATCTAAATAGGACTATGTCTCAGAAGTCAAAAAAGAAAAAAAAGCTCATATGTTTCCTGAGCAGGATTTTTTGAGTGCCATCTAATTAAGCCATGCGAGCCTTTGTCTTATCTGTACGCGTGGCTTCGATATTACCTTCCTTTCCAAGAATTAACGGGTTAATAGGAGGAAAGCAAATCATTAAGAAGGAAAGTCCATTCTCTACAAAGAACTCCTCCTGTGAGTCAAGCAAGTCTAGAACCCAGCTGTGCAACATAAATCACCAATTTTAATGTAGCTGCACATCATTTTAATTTGCCCTTAAGTTAATTGGCCACTTCAAGGGTCTAGCTTTGGGTTTTAATTGTGAAAGGAAGAAAGAAGAAAAGAAAAACATTTAATTGTTTCAAGGGCAAATCGTAAATTAGAATCCTCTCGATAATTACACTGGATAAAATTTGACATGGTTTGGTGGGGGCAGGAGAGGCCAGAAGATAAGTATTTTATGTAATTTACATTATCTGACCTGATTATTTAACAGTGACATAAAAAGGAGCGCCTGGGTGGCTCGGTCGGCGAAGTGTCCGACTCTTGATTTCTGTGAGATCGAGCCCCACGTTGGGCTCTGTGCTGACAGTGCAAAGTGTGCTTGGGATTCTCACTCTCCCTGTCTCTTTACTCCTCCCCCATTCACACTCACACTCTCTCTCTCAAAATAAATAAACATTTTTTTTTTTTTTCTAAATCACACTGACGTAGAAGAGAAAGGTCCACACTGCATCCTAGGTCCGGATATGAGAGACACTTCTGATAAAGGAGATGGGGGTCATCGGTTCCTGGGTCAACCGAAGCTATGATAATTCTTAGGAAAAGGAAGCTATGCCTCTGTGACAGATTTCCTTCTGAAATCCAAACCTCTTAAAATTCATATATCAGAACTCTCCTATGCAGAACATTCAGTGTTCATGTCTTAATGCTATAACACGAACCAGGGTGCTTCAAAAGCGGCCTACTCCACGCCCCCCCCTCCTTTTTTTTAGCAGGTTAGAGAAATGAGAAATGAGATCCCAAGGCCCCCAGAAGTTCCAGCCCCAGCGCCTTCCCTACAGAACATCTACAGCCCTGTCCTCTAGAGTCAAAGAGAGCTATGACTCTACAAAGGGCAAAAGTCTTGACTCAGAAATGTAGTGGCATGGGGCACCTGGGTGGCTCAGTCGGTTAAGCGTCCGACTTCGGCTCAAGTCATGATCTCATGGTCTATGAGTCTGAGCCTCGCACCGGGCTCTGCGCTGACAGCTCGGAGCCTGGAGCCTGTTTTGGATTCTGGGTCTCCCTGCCTGTGCCCCTCCCCTGCTTGCTCTCTCTCTCTCTCTCAAAAAGAAATACACATTAAAAAAACGTAGTGGCTTTAGTTTTCTTGATTCAGGTCGTTCAATAGGCTATATTTCCCCCTTTGGGCACAATTTCGTATTTACGACAGGAAACTATAAAAAACACAAAATACAACCGAAGTACCAAAGGCTGATAATTTGTCCGGCGTCATCCCGTGTTGACAGAGATTCTTTCAGGGCCTAGACGTCAATGCTCTACTAAACACGACACTTCAAGACCAAATGCACAGGTTAAAGGGGAAAGGGGCGGGCGATCAATGCGCCTCCCGCCTCGTCTCAACAGGAGTCTCTCGGCAACAGGCAAAGCCCCTCCATTCTGAATCACGGCGTCCGGGACTTGAAGAAGCCACATATTCTGCTCCTGATGTATTGGAAACAATTTAGTCTGTCGTTCAAGAGTTTGGGGAATCTGCAAAGCCCATACGTTAGACTCTGGATCGTGAGGATCAGCAGAAAATAGGATGTTCCTCATAATTAAAAGATGAAAGAGGTTATTAGATCTCCTCTCCAACGGTCGCTAAAAACAGGAGAGATATTCCTCCCTTTCAGTTCCCTGCCTGCTCTTGAAGCTGATGTCGCCAACCACGCTAGGGCTTTCCCAGTCTCTTACTTATGATATTGTACCATCTGATAAGCTGCTTTATTCGGTTATTTTATGATCAGTAATTTTTCCAAATGAAGCTTCAGTCTCTTTTTAAACGAGCACAGATGTTAATTGAACCCGTAAAGACGGGAAACGAGGCAGATACGAACTGGCTTTCTTACGTACCTGCTTCTCCCACTCACTGGGGCACATATGCTGAAGAGTCGACGTGTGACTTGAAAGATTCCTCGAACCCACCTTAACGATAAGCATGACCACGCTTAATTCTGAGACCCATCAAATTAGATTGCCCTCGACTTTAATAAGATGCCCAACTTATTTTCAAAACCCGCATTGCAATGTATTGGATCACGCGTAGCCGATCCTTCTCTGGAATGGCTATCTATCGCTCAACCCCAACCTCTGCCGCTGTAGAAGGGAGGCTGGCGTGGACGTCCCCTCACCCAGAGGGCAGCTGCTTCAAAGGAACAGTGGAAGTGGTGGCTTTTGTCCCCTGCCAAGTGTCGGCCGTGGCTTCCATTCACACTGCCCACATCCTATCTCTGCGTGAAGACTTCACCTTGAGAAATTAAAAAGCAAAGACCTGCGTTGAAGATATTCAGGGTTCCTGACCTGGATAGAAGACCAAAACTTATTTTAAGCCCTTTCTAAAAGACATAAAAAAGACATATTTCTCCCCAGAACTATTCTGTCGAATACAGTAGCCACGAGCAGCTATTTATACTTAGTTAAAATTAAAAATTCCATTTCTCAGTCACAATTGCCACCTTTGCCACATTTCAAGGGCTCAACGGCCGCAAGTTAGAAAGCACAGATAGAGGGGTGCCTGGGGGGCTCAGTTGGCTAAGCGTCTGACTCTTGATTTCGGCTCAGGTCATGATCTCAAGGTTCATGGTCTCGAGCCCCGCATCGGGCTCTGCGCTGAGTGTGGAGCCTGCTTGGGGTTCTCTCCCACCCTCTCTCTCTCTGCCCCTCCCCTGCTCTCTCTCTTTCTCTCAAAATAAATAAATAAATACTTTAAAAAAAAAAAGACAGAAACATTTCTAACTGCGATTGGGAAGTGCTACTCTAGAAAATACGATACTTTGTAACAGAATGGTATTTATCATATTGGAAACTCATTTGCACCTCATTATAATTACTGCATGTTATTAATACTGTTTCAGAAAGTCCCCTTCATTATCCTCTTGGAAACCAGAGGCTCCTACTTCTCATCCCCAGCTCCCAGCTATTCTCCCTGGCAGTTGTCTCTGCTCAGCTCACGGTGGTTGTTTCGGAGGGCGCCCAGGGAAAAACCTGGCTTTTCCTTGGGAATTGCAACCTTGTTTTCAGAGCAGATAAGGAATGCATCTTCCAGACCTCCTAGAACACTAGTGGTCAAGTCACTTTGTAGAACGCAAAAGGCAGAGCAAAAACCAGTGTAGCCTTACATCGCATTTCATGCCCTGCGGTGACTCGGGTTACAATGTCGTTTCATTGTTCACCTTTGCAAAGCATGACATTACTTCACAGCTTAGCCAACTCATAAAAATAAATCCAAGATAATATCTACATTGCCAACTAAGCTGAAAACATTTTTTTCCAAATCTAAATGAGTGATAATGTCTTTGTTTCACAAATCATCTGCTTGTGATAATGAGACTCTCTTCAAATCTCTTCATCAGGCTGCAGGAATGAACTATCCAGCCAACATATATTCATTCTGCACAAACTTACAAACTGAGACTAAACTGAGGGTTGATGGGGGGGTGGGAGGGAGGGGGAAGTGGGTGATGGGCATCGAGGAGGGCACCCATTGGGATGAGCACTGGGTGTTGTAGGGAAACCGATTTGACAATAAATTTCATATTAAAAAAATTGAAACAAAAAAATAGCTGAAAAGAAAAAAAAAGAAGTTTATGTGATGCAAAGACAAACAGATGGCCTTGTTCTTCAGGACTTCACAAGGGAAATGCACCTTCATGAGCACATAATTAAGTGAGTTTATTTCAAAATCCAGACTATTTAAATCTATTTCACACACACACACACACACACACACACACACACACACATCTTAATGTTTATTTATTTTTGACAGAGACAGAGCACAAGCGGGGAAGGGACAGAGCAAGAAGGAGACACAGAATCGGAAGCAGGCTCCAGGCTCTGAGCTGTCAGCACAGAGACTGACGCGAGGCTCAAACTCATAGACCATGAAATCATGACTTGAGCCGAAGTCAGGCACTTAACCAACTGAGCCACCCAGGTGCCCCTGTTTATATATTTTTTTAATGTTTATTTATTTTTGAGAGAGACAGAGACAGTGTGTGAGTGGGGAAGGTGCAGAGAGAAGGGGGGACACAGAATCCAAAGCAGGCTCCTGGGTCTGAGCTGTCAGGACAGAGCCCGATGCGGGGCTCGAACCCACGAACCGTGAGATCATGACCTGAGCCAAAAGTCGGAGGCTTAATCCACTGAACCACCCAGGCACCCCTATTTCATGTTTTTAAATAGCAAACAAAGTATCTTGAGTTAAAGTGTGTATGCGTCACCACCAACTGAATAGTTGCTAAAATATTATGATCATTTTAAAGGGCTGGACACGGCAGCTTACGTTTTATGTAATCAATCAGCCACACAAAACAGCTATTAAATACTCTCTATGTGCCCTCAAATAATACCAGATATTCCTGGGGGGAGGGGTACTACAACACGAATCTAAAACCTGAGAACAAATAGTCTCGTTAGGAAAATTAAATTTTAAACACTGTTTATGGCAATTATGGTGTCAGTGATTTCAAAGGCACAGATTTAAAATCTTTTCAGAAAAAGGAGCAATCAATGTATCCTGAAGTTACAAGAATGGCTTCCTGGACAAAGTCAGATGTCAAGGGAGTTGTTGCTTTTTTTTTTTTTTTTCCCTATCAAGTTTATTTATTTTTTTTAATATGAAATTTTTTGCCAAATTGGTTTCCAGACAACACCCAGTGCTCATCCCAAAAGGTGCCCTCCTCAATATCCATCATCCACCCTCCCCTCCCTCCCACCCCCCGTCAACCCTCAGTTTGTTCTCAGTTTTTAAGAGTCTCTTATGGTTTTCCTCCCTCCCTCTCTAACTTTCAAGGGAGCTTTAAAGGAAGAAGGAAGTGGAACGGATGATGGGGGGGCAGCATATGAGTAGACTTAAAATTCAAAAATGCCAAAGGGACAGCCACAGGAATGAGTGGACATATTCTCTGAAGAAGGCAGGGGAGGGGCTGAAGTTAAGCACATGTGTTGGAGAAAACGGAAAATAATGACAATAGCGAGGGTGGCCTAGCCACCAAGGGCCATAACTGGATGACAGAAATGCAGTTAATGTGTCTCATAAATGGCAGGACTCAAACGGGCAGCCAGGGACCACACGTCACATTGTTTCCCAAAACATTTGGATTAGACGTCAACATCTAAACTTGAGGAGGTTTCACAGAAAAATCTGGCTTTCCCCATTCTTTTAAAAAACTGGAAGATGTAGAAACACTAGGCTAAAATCCATCATGGCGACAACTGCCTAGAGCTGAGTAGTAGCAGACGGCCATCTATAATTGGGGATCCCAGCACTCTTTTTAGTCGGGCTTGTGCTGTTCATTTTCTCATCATAGGGTTAACAGGGAAGTGATTTTTTTTTTTGATGCCTTTCTATTGAATCATGAAAATGAGAGACCAAGAGGTCTCTGGATTCCAAGGGATATGGAACAAAGCATTATTCCCAGGGGGCTTAAAGAGTATTACTAGACGCATAATATGCAAAGGCTATTATTTGGTCTTCTTTATACACACGCATTACCTGGCCCCATCGGTGTTTGGGTGTGTAACTCGTCTTGAAGAACACTGACCGGAAGAGATGCAAAATTAATGTGCTGTTTTACAAAGACCAATCCGATCGGTAACATGATCAGAAATATTAGAGACGACAGAAGGTGCAGTTGCGGAAACCAGCCAAGAGGTCGTCGCGATAATTCAGCCCTGGAATGATGAGGGTCTGAATTAGGGGGAAAGTAATAAAAAGCCAAAGGAAAAGGGTCAATTTGGTATAAATGACAGGTTGGCTATTGAAGACAAAAGTCAGAACGGAGTCAAAATCTCTGCAGAAAAATACTATAGGGATTTGCTTTTCCACTGAAGGTTAAGCTCCTACACTATAATGCTCTTTTCTGCCTTTGCTCGAAATTCCCGTACTGCTTAGTGTACTGACCTGCTTGGAGAAGGAGGTCAAACTTGTTTGTAGAATTGAATGACAATGAAAAGCACATGAGTCCTAGAAGTAAGGGACCCCAAGCACATTCTTCCTTGTCACTCCTTCACAGTTTGGCTACCGTATCACCAAATTCTAGGGAATGTGTTTTATATTTCAAAATGCCCCCGACGACCCCTACGGTCTCTTTTAGTGGAAAATTCTAACCTCTTCTGTGCTGTGCCCTTCTATGAATAATGATTCCTACTCTTCCCGAAAGGGAACAAAATGCGGTTTCTACATTATAAAGATATTAACTCTTTTGAGAAAGATCCAAAATATACTAGGTCTTTTGAGAAAAAAAATCGAAATTTTATCAGATTTTTTTTTTTTTTTTTACATTTTAAATCATCGTTAAAAGGTAAAACAACCTGGAAGACTGTTGGGCAGTACCTACCAAAGCAGGACATACACAGACTCCATGACTTGGCAATTCCAACCCCAGTCATTGCCCAAGCATGCACATATGTTCACCAAAAGACATGCATGGGAATGGTCCCACCAGCACTTTCTCTAACGGCCCAGAGAGGAAACAAATTTCAAGCATCCAGCAATAATTGGATGATGTGGTAAATGTGCAGGACAGAATAGCACATGGCAATGAGAATAAATGAACCATGGCACCACACAATGGCAGGGGTGAGTGTTCCGAGTTTAACGTTGAGTGAAAGAAGTCAGACAAAAAGGAGCATGCGTCCGTGTGACTTTAAAAGACAGGTGAAACGGGGGCGCCTATTGGGGCTCCGGGGGTTAAGTGTCCAACTTCAGCTCAGGTCATGATCTCACGGTTCGTGAGTTCAAGCCCCGCATGGGGCTGTCTGCAGTCAGCGCGAGACCCCACTTGAGATCCTCTGTCCCCCTCTCTCTCGGCTCGCCCCGCTCTCCAAAATGAAAACCAAAACCAAAAGCAAAACAGGCAAAACTAATGCACAGTGTTGGAAGGAATGCTAGTGGTCGCCCCGGAAGGGCTGCTGGCCAAGAGGAGGCGTGAACGGGGCTGTGATGCTCTGCTTCTCCCCTGGGGTGCCGGTTACATGCGTGGGCTCGTGCGGTGAGCCTTCTCTGAGCTGCATGTCACGGCACATGTGTGTCCACGCAGGTTAGACGTCATACATCCACGCAGGGAATGCTTGCTAAAAAAATAACAGAAGGCGTCAACCCAAAGTCTCTAGCTTCCGAGTTCAGAGGGTTGGTAGGTTTACTCATTCAAATTGGGAACTATGAGACAAAAAAGAAGTTTATTGAATACCAAGAATTAATATACTTAGAGGTCCCACCACGTTTTAAAAAGTTCTCTTTATTTAAATCTCTGGAGGTCAACTCTCCAAATCTTTTTGTTTGTTTGTTTAATGCTTATTTACTTTTGAAGGGGAGAGAGAGAGAGAGAGAGCCCATGAGCGGGGGGAGGGGCGGAGAGAGAGGGAGACACAGAATCCAAAGCAGCTCCAGGCTCTGAGCTGTCAGCACAGAGCCTGATGAGGGGCTCGAACTCACAAGCCGTGAGATCATGACCTGAGCCAAAGTTAGACGCTCAACCGGTTGAGCCACCCAGGTGCCCCATCAACTCTCCAAATCTAAGTCGTGGAAAAAAAATCCACCTGTGATGCACTTGAAACAAGAACTTTTAGAATATACTTGAGCATAAACTTTTTAATTGATATTTTAAAATACAGAAAACTTCCCATTTCGAATAAGCTCTTGGCCTTCTACAAGGACCCAGGAGGATCAGCTAGCTGCCTGACAACCTCAGGAGTGTAAGTGGGGCCCAGGGCAGGGAGGGTTGGGAGCAGGGGGAACGAGCCCTTAGTAGGAAAGGTGCAATCAGTCCCCAGTGTGAAGAGGGCATTGTGCACTCCACCCCTTCCATTTCTAGGAGAATGGCGACAACTTCTGCTTTTGAGAAAAATGGAGAAAGAAAGGAGAAGGCAGAGAGTCAGTTTTAATACCGTGAAATTCTCTAAGTAGGGCAGCAAACGGGCAGGATGAGAACAAGTGTTCGGGTGAGCAACCGTGAGTCCCTGCCCTGGGTCCCCTGTGATGGCAGAATGGCCACAGGGAGGAGAGGATAACTGGGTAACAGCTCCCCGGAAGCAGGAAGAGTCAGCAGGGGGATGCCAGAGGAAGAGAAAGGAAACACGCCTTTCCAGACAGCCAGGCTCAGGCTCCATCCAGCCTACCATCTCTGATGGAAGGGTGGAGCCAGGGAAGCATCTTTGAGGAGCGTTGAGCTAAGAAAGGGGTGCTGGGCCAGCATGCCTGTTCTCCTAGCCTTGCTGGCTCCCCTCCTCCGAGGCCAGCCCCTGCTGAGTGTGTAAAGGCTTGAGACCCCCACCCCACATGCTCTCCTCATAGCTGATTGACCAACAACCGAATTGAGTCCAACCGATTTTCCTTTCTGGGAGCCCGTAATTGAGACTCGGGGATTCGAATCTCTGGCAAGTTGTTTTGGGGACTGTTCCTGATCGATCAGGGGGAAAGGGCCCAGAGGTGGCCGTCCCCCCGCGGAAAAAAGAGAATGAAGCAAAAGCAGCGGTGAGAGGGGCGGAAAGAGAGCCCCAGTCTATCCAGACACAGAGAACAATCAGAACCATTGCCCTCAGCTGCCCGGGTCCCCAAGCCCGGGGTCCCCCAGTCCTTCCCCAGCATCCCTCTCCTTCCATTCTGTGTGTTTCAGTAGGGTGCAGATTGGTGAGTCCCAACATTCCTTCGGGCACATGTGTTTTGGGCCCCACTGAGGATGGGAGGGTCAGGAGGAGGGGAGCAAGGGAGAAATCAGACATCTCCACTCTTGAGCAGGGACCTCAGGCCAAAGCATTATCCTTCCTGATAACAGGGAGGAAGGGATTCCGGGCGGGGGGGTGGGGGAAGACCCCGCAGGAAGGCAGAGAAAGGGGAGTGGAGGCAGAAGGGAGGAGGGAGGGACAAATCCAGGAACAGCTGGGCTGCCTGGCAGGGCGGTCCATACTGCTGAGTCAAAATGCAATACTCACCATAGCACAGCATGAGAATTCACAAATGAGTATCTGTAGTTCATCTGAAAGTTCTCTCAAGATGGCCTTATGGTTTTAACTTTATTTCTCCACCTGATGGAGATTATTCTCTCAGGAACGGGCCGAAGTCCGTCGGCCAAGGTGGCCAAGGTCCCACCTCAAGCGTCACGCAGGATGGCACTCGACCTGGGGCCAAAGGACAAGCACCCTGTGCCACCAGAGAGCCATTGCAGCAACACTCAAACGGATATGTAATAGATCTGTCCCCTGCTACACACTTTCATGCCCACTTCATGGAAAGAAGAGAGAAAGAGAAAAAAACGAGAGGAAACTGAAGAGTTGAAAACACCCGGATGGCTGTATTTTCTAGTGCATCTATGGTGCCAAAATGGGGGTAACCCTCAGCACCCTGATGAGCACCCCGATGAGCACCCCGATGTGCCGATGAGCACGGGCAGAGGACAGCCACCAGCACAGAGCGTTGGGCGGGGAGTTTGGGAACCTCTGCCCTCATCCTTGAGATGAAGCCCCTCGTTGAACTGAGATCTTCAGGTGCGGGCACGTGGGGCCCCAGCAACGAGGACATCCCTTAATAAGATGAGTGAACACGTTTCTCTGTGACAGCATCATAATCTGAAGTTTTCATAACGGTCTGTGAATGGCCCCGAATGCAAATATTTTTACGGACTTCCACGAAGGCCACATGCCTACATTTTCACCCTTTTCTTCCTAAGAGTTGAAATGGACTTCAGAATCTGCAACTGATGGTTCTTTATTAGAGTCTGCCGATGGAACTCGACTTTGAGACAGTTACATTGGAAAAGATACTCTGTCAAGAGGGTACCAACCCAGAATAATCGAGAGAACATTCACTGTCAGGAAAGACCCCACCTTGTAAAATGGTCTAAAACAGTAATATTTTTCAATTTAATAAATAAATTAGAACGTGAACTTCTGCAGTCAAGCCTTTCCCAATTTTTGCGAGCTTAAAAACCAACTGTTAGCTAACTGAAATGGAAAGGAATCAATGATTTGTAAATACATTAACTTTAATTATGCATAATTTGGTAAATTAAGGCCATGGCTTAATGGTGTACATATTCAATTAAGTAAAAAGGTTTCATTATTGTTTTTTATTGATGAGGATGATAGAAATAACAGCTAACCATTTCTGAGTACTCTTACTACACCAGGCACACTTTAAATTTATTAGCTCATAAAACGCTCCAACAAATCTTTTGAGAAACTGGATGTTTTCGTTCGGTATTTTCTCAAAGAAGATAATTGTACTAAAAGATTATTTTCTCTTTAATATGAGATTTATGTGTTCTAGGATCTTTATTTTGTAAACACAGCACTGGTCCTGAGTATATTTTCCTCCGAGTAACATGTAATAAGCATTAGGGCTCAAACATACTTAAATAGCATTTCCTTCTTCTCCAAGTTCTTTCTCGTTGGCACAGTAGACCCCCCTGAGACAGACATGTGGTCAACATTACTGTTCTCTTCTCACAGAAGATGGAACGCAGTATAAAACCAGACGGCCATGTGGGGATTAGAATGTGGGTTTCCAGAATCCTGTCTCAATACAAAAAAATATACATATGGGCACCATTTACACTTTCACTCTCTACAATGCAGTGATTAAGTACAGAATTTGGGGGTGCCTGGATGGCTGAGTAGATTAAGCCTCCAACTCATGATTTTGGGTCAGGTCAGGATATCATGGTTCCTGAGTTCAAGCCCCACATCGGGTTCTGTGCTGACAGCATGGAGCCTCTTGGGATTCTCTGCCTCCCTGTCTCTCTCTCTGCCCATCCCCACTCATACTCTCTGTCTCTCTCTCTCTCTCTCTCTCAAAAATAAATAAAGGAACATATTTTTAAAAGTATAGAATTGGAAGACTTCAGTCAGAAGAGCTTCCTCCTTTCTTATTCAAGCGTGTACAAAAGCTAAACAAAGGAATCACCTCCCTCAACCCTACATCCCCACCGGAAAACTTTCCTATCGTTTCCCTCAGCGCAGTGCCTAGCACATTATAGACTCTCAACACCACTTGTTGAATAAATGGATGAGCTGAATGCAAGCCTCATTTCATAAGAGAAAACACTAATTGGCAGTTATCTTTTATTAGATGCACTGCCCTTGCATTATGGAACGTGGCATCGATTCTTAGACGTCGTGTTTTAGAAATATCTAGGAACTCTCTACCAGTTAGAGCATCTAAAAAAGGAGACTTCATTTTCTTTCTTATACTTTGTTCTAGAATATTCTCTGAATACTTGCCTGTGATTTAACATTCAAAACTTTCCTCTTCTCTCCACTTGGCCCAGATTCCTTCTCTTTCTCACCCCCCCTCCAAGCACACACTCTGGGATACCCCTTATGGGGGGGATAAGCATAGAACGGTTATCTCAAAGCCCTGTTGAAGAATTCATTGGCTTCAAACTCCTCACCCATGGTGCCTTTTTAACTAACTTACTAAGAGCTAGTAAACTTGCCTCAATGAGCTAGATGTCAGCAAAGAAATAATTGGTGAGACAACCCTAATACAAACAAACAAGAAAGCACCTTTTGAACTGAGAAGCCATAAACAGAAACTTGCTTTGGAATCAGCCCCACCCCCTTTGTACCCATTCTAAGGCACAAGCAAGGGCCGGGTTTTAAAAACAATGAGTCAGCCTCCTTCTTTCCATCTTTGCAAATATAGAAATCTGTGTCGCCACCCCCCTCCCCCAAATATTCTTTGATCTTCTATAATTTCCTCTGAAGTGTCTCTGCCTCTTACTACTCTTAGCTTTGGATTATTAGCTATTCAGATTATTTCAGGTACTTTATTTTTCCTCTCTTCAATTACATAATCATCCCTTAAAGGGCTTGAGAAACCTTTCTTCACATTCCTCTTTGATTTAACTAAATGCCTTGATCAGACTAGGTGCTCAAAATATCAGTTGATTGAATAATAATGGACAACTGGATAATCACCTAAAAAGTACATTTTAAGATCTCTAGGAAGAAGTTAAAAGGCCTGGAAGAAATTTCAGAAGTTCTCTTGTTTATCTCTTCCTTCTCCCCTCTCCTCCCCCCCTTCTCTTCCAACCTATCCATCCCCTAGCCAACCCCCCAACTTTCTTTGGACCTTATATAAATCCTTCCAACCTTTTTCCTAGAAGATTCTCTGGATATCTTCCCAGATGTTGACATGAGAGTCTAGCCTTAAAGATTATCGACATAAAATGCTCACACTGTAAGTTCAGCTGCAGGACCTAAAAACCTGTTCTCACAATTGTCTAGTATTATCTTTTCTTCTGTGGTTAAGGCCACAGATGCCAGATCTGTCCTCAGTAGAAACGACAGACACTTAATCATGCTATATCGTAATTAGCTCTCTATTCCTCAAAGACTGGTGTCTTTTCAATGTTTTCTTTTTTGTATTCTTCGTTGAAAATACCAGTTGTTATGAATTGAAAGCTATGATACATGGGAGAAGCAAAAGGGCGTTTTTGAAAAACTATTCTAGGAGTCAAAATTGCTCAAAACTAAGCTAAAGTGATTTAATAGGTTTTCTTATTTCTTTGTACAACTACTATTTTAAAATCCCACCACTAATTAAAGAAATATTATCAGTTCATTAAAACACATCAGATGTATTCACAGTAAAGGAGAACTTGTAATCCATTTATTCTCAATGAATAAAAATTATCCAGACCTATAGATGTGAATTACTCCAATTATTATTGTTTGATTATTGGCCAATATTTCTGATAATACAACCAGCAAAAGCTTTTACACTGTTCTCGGGAGCGTGCCTTTTATATTAAATACACTATTACCCTCCATACTACCTCTTACTAGAAACTCTCATATGCATAATACTTTGCTGGTGTGAGAAAGAAAATCAAGATATAAAATATTTTATTTTTTAAAAAATTTTTAAATGTTCATTTATTGTTAGAAAGAGAGAGCACTCGCATGCGCGCACATGAGTGTGGGAGGGGCAGAGAGAGAGGGAGACACAGAATCTGAAGCAAGTTGAAGGCTCCAAGCTGTCAGCACAGACAGCCCGATGTAAGGCTCGAACCCACAAACCGTGAGGTCATGACCTGAGCTGAAGTCAGACGCTTTACCGACTGAGCCACCCAGGCAACCCATAGAATCTTTATTTTAAATGTATATATTTACAGAAAGCCTCAAAGCATTAGTTAAACTAAGGAGATATTTGAAGGGTAATTCATTCAGCTTCAATCCCCATAAGGGATAGGCAAGTGAATATTCGCCGATTTTAGACTGCTCGCTCCGAAGAAAGTAAGATATGCCTGCTGCTCCCAAAACAATGCCTTCCTCACTTCAGGCATAGCCAATAATATACCCCAGTTATAAAATAACAGTCCATAATTATATTGTGATTTGTTTGCAGTAATGGCAAACTCTTGATTGAGCACATTCAAAGAAAATCCGGAAGAATAGTAAAATAAAAGATTTATGTCCAATCTCTTCTGTGAGGAGCCTTCCCACCTCCTAAGACAGGTGAGAAGAAGCAGCCAACAGCAGGGACATGAGCAGACCTGCCTGGTAGGTCTGGGGTCAAGGAGGTACTCAAAGAAGAGTATGAGGTTAGGCTCCCTTCTCTGGCTCAACCATCCCACTTCCTCTTCTTGACTATGAGGTTGTCAAAAGGTGTCGCTGAAGAACTGAAAACTGGTATTATTGACTCGGATGGGACAAACGCCAAAACCTTAGTTGTGACTTTACTTTCGTGTCCTTTGAAAACTCAGCTAATACACCTGCCCTGGGCTTCCTCTCCCCAGCTTGCTTACGTTATGGTGGTGCAGAAAGTCCTGGTTTCATTAGATTGTGTTTCTTGTTCTCAACTGATGTAAGAGAGCTAACATTACAAGCGATTGAAGACTGAAGCTACTGGTCCAGAGAAGAGTTTTAGAGGGGCTGCAGATTTCATTATTCCTATTCATTATTCATAAGACATGGAACAAATTATGTATGCATACATACATCCATATTTGTTGGACACATGGCCCTATATATATGTGTGTCCGTATTTATCATGTCTATCTGTACTGATTCATAATGTACAACGTATTTCTTACTGTGCGGGCCATTGAAGAAAAAAACAAAAACGTGTTCTAGACCCCTGCCGCTAGGGTTTAAATACCAGTTTCTCTTCCTCCTCGTCCTGTGACTTCTAAGTTCTCTGCACCTCATATTCTTTGTCTCCTAATTAGGGCTTAGGGTGTAAGAATTACATGAGATAAGGTACCTGACGTATACTCAGCGTGCTGAGTATGCTATTTTAACATGAATATGCTATTTTAACATGAATATGCTATTTTAACAAAAAGTAGGAACTAATTTCACGAGATTTGCTTCATCTGCTGCAAGAGACTGCCAAGACAGGGTCACAGATATTATTACCCCCTTACAAATGAAGAAACTACAGCTGAGAGACTGTAACTTCCTCCAAATCACGCAGCTAGGAAACAGCGGTGGGAAAGCCAGAAGCCAGGTCTGTGACATTTTCTTCCACCTCATTGCCTGTCGGCCACCGAGCTAAGAGATGCCCAGGCAAATGGCCCATGCCAACATCCGGGAGGGATGAACACAGAATGGATGAGGGAAGGAAGGAACAAATGTGGATAACACTGGTGGACTGCCTTTTTTTTCTGCCTTCCTTTTGCCCTTTCCTAGGCTTTACGTGAAAGATGACGGCAGCATAGACCTTTTCTTTTTAAATTTTGCTTTCTTTACCTCCACAGAGAAGATTCTGGCTCTTGCCATCTCCATAAACGTACACAACGGTTTCCCCAAACAGCAGAAATATTTTTAGACCAACCCAACTTGTTTTGGAAAAGGGAAAGAAATGCCCCATCCCAAGTACCATCCAGCAATCTACGTTCACCTGCGTTCTCTTCTAGAATTCCTATGAACTGATCTGGCAGCTTCCATTTGGAGACAATCTTAATGCATAACAGATACCAGTGTATTTGAGTACTGAGGGAAAAGGGTTTTTCTTTTTTTTTCTCTCTCCCTAATCAGTTGTTATAAGTAGCCTTTTACTTTCCTTTCAAATTCAGTAATTGAGGAAACTTATGAAAAAAAAAATTCTCTCTAGGAGAAAAACTTTTCCAAAGCATCTAAAGGGTTGAATTTGCGAGTCTCAAATCTCTGTAGCTGTTGCAGACTTGCTCACATTCTAGGCCATCCATAACTGAAAAGGCTCCCACAATATTAACTTTGCTGCATCTCCCAGAATGTCAAAATATCTCTTATAAATCTTCATCTCCATTATTTGTGATTAAATATTCAGACAAAATTAAGTGCAACATAATTCTCCCTATCCATCTCTTCTTTTTAATTGATGACAGTTACCGAGGGGAGCAAACTATATCCACTATGTCTCAAAATACCTAATCCAAGACCTTGACAACTTTGACTCGTAAACACATTCTCAGTTTTCCTGTGCCCCGGAGTGTTAACTTATTATTCAGTAATCTTCAGGAGCAGCCGTTACAAGAATCTGCCACTCTAGAGTTTATTCTCAGACACCAGACAATTCAGCAGGAGATTCCGGTCCACGGAGCACCCTTTTGCCCCGTTCTGTTACACCAACCCCTGAACTACATCTTGCAGATGACGGGCTTATTGCGCGCAGAACTAAAATCACTGAATTTGTTGGCAACTACAGGTGCGTGTCTTGGGCGGACTTCCCTGCCTTCTGCCCCGAAACCCGTTTAGCTTCTGCAGGAGACAATGCATGCCTCTTGCTCCTGGATCTTCGCTCTGAAGTGCCAACCAGAGCAGATTAATGAATTGTTTGCACGGGGTGCCTGGGTGGCTCAGTTGGTCAAGCATCCGAGTCTTGATTTTGGCTCAGGTCACGATCTCACCGTTCGTAAGATCGAGCCCCATCTCGGGCTCTGCACTGACGGGCATGGAGCCTCCTTGAGATTCTCTCTCTCCCTCTCTCTGCCCCTCCCCTGCTCTCTCGCTCTCTCAGCCTCAAAATAAATAAACAAATACTTTTAGGGGTGCCTGGGTGGCTCAGTCGGTTGAGTGCCCGACTTCCGCTCAGGTCATGATCTCATGGCTCCTGAGTTCAAGCCCCACGTTGGAGTCTGTGCTGACAAGTCAGAGTCTGGAGCCTGTTTCAGATTCTGTGTCTCCCTCTCTCTCTCTGCCCCTCCTTCGCCCCATGCACTCTCCCTCTCTCTCTCTCTCTCTCTCAAATATAAATAAAATTTTTAAAAATTAAAAAAAATAAATACTTAAAAAATTTTTTTAAATTACTTTCACCCCTGCACTTAGCCTTCACGGTAGATCTCTAACATTTCTCTCTCCCCTATTCCATCATCAACTTTCCCATAAATCTGTGGCTGTTTTCCAACAACCGTTCCCATTTTTATGACTATGAACTTGGAGAAATGGAAGGAGCAGGGCTGACAAACCCTTTTCGCTCAGGCAACCATGCATTTTTCTCTTTCCTCCCGCATTTTTCTCTTTCCATGTATTTGGAAAACCTTTACAAATACGCTTTTGAAAAGCATACTGGTCGTGCAATGGGACCTTTTCACCTTTCCAGGACCAGCCAGGTCACTTAGTCACTTCCCACCCGCAGACCTGAACCCACCCCAGCCGGGACCCAGCCCGACTGATCAGCATAGGCTCCCAGCCACCCTCACCACCATCAATGGCTCCACATGAAGTCGTTATACTTTATGACATGCTGGGTGCTGCTGGGGCAGCCAGTTAGAGTAACTGAACTTCTGCCTTCTTCCTAGACCTTGACCTCTCCCGGGTCCCTCTGACTACGATTCTATTTTGATAACATCCTGGATGTACCACTCCCGCCTTCCACCGGAGTTTTCCCACTCGGGGCCCCTCATGAGGCAGGTAGGCTCTCTCCACTCCCAGTAGCCACACCTCCTTGACATTAATAATCTGCCACCTCCATTTCTGAGAAGTGGTTCTAGCACAGAGGTTAACAATACACTCCTAGAGTCAGGTACATCTGGATGTGCAGTTCGACTTTGCCTGTTAATTATATGATCTTGGACAAGCCACGAACTTCTCTGTCAACCTCTTTGTGAAGCAGGCAAATCACAGTTTTGATTGGGCAGGTTATGAGACCCAAAGGGGGTCATGTGGGCAAAGCAGAGGGCCCGGCGACAGGAGGCACTCAACACCCTGAAGTCCCTGTTACTAGTCCCTGCCACCGTGCTCTGGCCACCTGCGAGGATGTCCAGCTGCTTGGACACGCCCCGGCTCAACTGATGACCCGGTGTTGTCACACGCTTCAGGCCCCCTGCTTCTCTACCCACTGAAACTGCTCTGCGGAGACAGACACACGATCGTTTCATCCCTAGAATGATTTTCAGGAAGCCACGCACAACGCCAAGCATCAGTAGCCTTTGTCCCGAAACTAACATCAGGAAGATGTTGGAAAACCTTTACAAATACGCTTTTGAAAAGCATACTAGTGGGGCGCCTGGGTGGCTCAGTCAGTTGGGCATCTGACTTCGGCTCAGGTCATGATCTCGTGGTCCGTGAGTTCAAGCCCCGCATCGGGCTCTGTGCTGACAGCTCAGAGCCTGGAGCCTGTTTCAGATTCTGTGTCTCCCTCTCTCTCTGACCTTCCCCCATTCATGCTCTGTCTCTCTCTATCTCAAAAATGAATAAAGGTTAAAAAAAAAAAAAAAAAAAAAAAAAAAAAAAGAAAAGCATACTAGTCGTGCAATGTGACTTACTTAACTCAACTCAATTCAGGGGAAGCTCAAGTGGGACATTGGACGTAGCTGAAGTGGTCCAAGCTTCAAGGGAAGAGAACTCTCATCTAGAAAGATAAAAGGATCTGGATCTTAAAAGAAAAGGTAAGATGCAAAAAAGGAATGGCTTCCCATCACACATGTAATTAGATGATGGGGGCTCCACTTTGTAACAAAGTAATGACACAAATGTTTTTACTTTGCTCCAAGACAGTAGAGAAGGCCTGTTAGACTGTGCTTAGAAGGATCGCAGAAAAATGATCTGAAGTAGAGAAAATGAAAGGCTTCCAGCTTTTTTGTTTGCTTACTTTTTTCGAGGCTCTCTAAAGCAGGACTTCTCAAGTTTCATACACATACAAAACACCCGGAGATCTTGTTCATACACAAATTCGGTTCTAATCCACTAGATTTCAGGTGTGGCCCAAAGGTCTGCATTTCTGACAAGCAAGTGAGGATCAAAACCTGGGTATAGGGGCGCCTGGGTGGCTCAGTGGGTTCAGTGTCCGACTTCGGCTCAGGTCATGATCTCACAGGTCTGTGGGTTCCAGCCCCACGTGGGGCCCTGTGCTGACAGCTCGGAGCCTGGAGCCTGCTTCGGATTCTGTGTCTCCCTCTCTCTCTGCCCCTCCCCTGCGCATGCTCTCTCTGTCTCCAAAAATAAATAAGTGTTAAAAAAAAAAAACACAAAACAACCTGGGTATGGAACCTGCAGTGCACCAAGGGCACCGCAAAGTCAACTCAGGTGCACACCGTCAGGGGCTGACTCCAACCTCCCTTTACCAAGGGGGCTTGTGTGCTCACACTTGAACACAAGCACGCAGGAGGAGTTCCGTGAACTCTCTCACAGCCGATTTGGGGGCCGGTCATCAGGCGATCCATACCGTGGGACCGGAGTCTAGAAACACCGTCCAGGGTAAAGGCGGAAGCAAGGTGCATAGACATCGTAAACCAAGGCTCAGTTCCAAACAGGCTCATGAAAGACGATTCCAGAGAATGTGCGGGACCCCTGGGCCAGGCTGCCCAGTCCCGTTCCTGCCACTGCAGGTGACTCAGCCTGGGGAGGGGGGCGTCCCTCTCACGTCCTGGAGTTCATTGGCCTCCTTCACCACCGACTGCCCGCCTCGCTGGGTACTGGCACACAGTACTACACTATGCCACAAGAACGCAGTCCATCCCTGCATTGCCTGGTTTTCCTGGTGACTTCCTCAAATACCATCCAGGAAAACGTCCTTCAAGGTCACGAGGTGTGGCGGTGCGGGACCATTTCACTTTTCCTCTCCTCTTCCTTCCACTACCGCCACCCCCCCCATCCTCTGTCAGATCTTTCTCAACCATATGCAAATATGTTTCAGATTCTCCTATTTAAAATGTGACATCGAAGAGGCAAAAAAGAAAAGGAAAGAACAGGAGAAAAAACCTTAAAGTTTCTCCCTTCCTAGGCCCTGGATCCAGCCCCTCTTCCGGGCCTCAGGGTCAATTCTGTCCAGAGTTGCCCACCCTCACCTCCCTCACCTCCACCCTGCGGATTCAGACCCGCATCCACAGAAAACCCGTTTCTGCCCACCAGGCTGGGGCAAAACCGCTCTTACCCAGCCAGCAATGATCAATCGAACCATTGCTAAATCCAGGGAACATTCTGCAGGGAAGCAATGAGTTAACATCCAAGTAATTGAGGTCAAACTATTGTAGTTAGTGAAAACTGAAATCTTCCTTTAACTTCGCCTCACTTCAAAAGGAAGTACAGTTCTGGGAATAAGGCAGTTCTGCCCCCCTGGCACCAGACTTACTACGGTGTTTGAGAGGATACAAAAATTCTTCTATTGGAATTTGCCCAGAGGGGGTAGGTCCCTCGAGGGCATCCCTCCTTTATCTTGGAAAATTCTTTTCTTGATTTAGAATATAGGCTCTTAGAATATAACGTGAGTAGCCAGCCTTGGAACTGGAAAGAAAAACATTTTTTTCTGAGATTTTTGGGTACTCTCTCCATTTTCAAAACCCAACAGATATTCATTCCTTCTTGGGATTTTTCAGGGAAAAAAAAAAAAAAAAAAAACAACTGTTTTGTCACAAAGTCAAGATTTCCCCACTCAAATTAAAAAATCTCCTGAGTTCAGCTGGAATATAAGAAGGTTTGTAATAGCTTTCAGTTGATTCAGTGTTGTTGATGAAGGCTTCAGAGCCCATCACCGTTGCTGAGATGATCCCCGAAATAAAAGCTTAGCATACATATCTCCCTAATTCCACTCCTTAATCCACCCTCGTGACCAAGCACCGGTGTTCCCATATCCTGAAAATAAAGGTGTTTCTGCGTGAATAACACGCGATGCCTTTTGCACTCTGATTACCTGTGCTACTCATTTTTTGGACAGATTCTTTTCCATAATATTTCCCCCAAAAGAGAAATCGGGAATCTACTGGTTGTGCCGTTCAAACATCAAGAGTTGAAATGCCAGGAATTGTACCTTTGGTTCAACTGTCAGCCAGAGAAAACCTCCCAGGGCCACACCAACTTTTAATTTGATAAGTTTTAAGTGAGCCGAAAGTATATACAGTCATCCAAGACAAGCTCAATCACTTTTGCTCTTCCTTGGTGACAAGAAGCAGGCCCCAGGCTCCCAGCGGTCAGCACGGAGCCTGACGTGGGGCTCGAACCCACAGATGCGAGATCATGACCTGAGCCGAAGTTGGACGCTTAATGGACTGAGCCACCCAGGCACCCCTCGAATGGTTTAAAAGTGGACAAATCCCAGGGTGCCTGGGTGGCTCAGTCGGTTAAGGGTCCAACTCTAGATTTCAGCTCAGGTCATGATCTCAGGGTTTGTGAGTTTGAGCCCACCTGCCCCCCTGCATCAGGCTCTGTACTGGCAGTATGGAGGCTGCTTGGGATTCTCTCTCTCTCTCTCTCTCTCTCTCTCTCTCTGCCCCTCCCCATTCCCTCAAAAATAAATAAGTCAACGTTTTTTAAAAATTAAAAAATAAAATATAAGTGGAGAAATCCTGGGTTTCCCAACTGGTTTCTGACATTCTCCTGTGTTCACACAGCATTCCACACAACCTACTAATATAGGACTTCCCGTGTTGCACTGTTGTGACTGGTTTTCTAACCGGTTTACCCAACTGGATGACATTTTCCTGAGGCAGAGAAACCAAGTCCCGTTCATCTTGGAATCTTCTCTCTTTTTTTTAAAGGATTCCTGTCAAGATTTTTTGAAAACAGCAAGTTACTACTCGGGTTTATACGTTTCAAGGAGAAAATAGATCGTATAAATCAAAGTATGCCTGAATTCTGTAATTGTGGCTAATTGGGAGAAGCACTTGATGGCTATATGTTATCTGACTAAGTGAATGAGTAAACGTCTAGAGAATAACATTTTATGAGATTTCAAGGGGGAGAACCAGAAGCAAGTTTAGCTTGAATTTACAGTGTTTTTCAGCAGTGAAGTAAGTGGAAGTGAAAATCTAATGGAAACTTACCACGGGATTTTCTTGGTTTTGAAAATATTTGGCTTGTTTATTTATGTACCTGGTCTCCCTTCAGTCTTCCGCCTCTTGTCTCTCGTTAGCAAAACACGATTTGACTTTTGAAATGCATCTGTTGAAAGGATGCCAGACGGTTTAAGTGGAGAAAGATCTGTTACAAGGTATTAGATCACCTGAAGGGTGTCCGGGGCCATCAAGGAACCCGGATGATCTGGGGACCAGGAGCAGGGCAGCTGGAGACCTTACCACATCCTGAGACCTTTCTTCCAGCAACCTTGCCCTGGCGGCCACCTGCTGCTCAGCATTTAGGACGAAAGGAACAGAACCTCCGGATCTCTGTCACTCCCCAGAAGAACAAACCACTTCCCCGCACACAGCCTGCGCCTGACCTGTGGTGGGGCTTCACCATTCCAAAGTACTACAAATACCTGGGTTCTTTAGCTGCAGGAAAGGCTGAACATTTTTCCTCCTCCCTCCCTCCTTTCTTTCCTTCTTTTTAATCTTTTTTCAAAGCTTTCCAGTTTCTATCACATACGACACCGTAGGAAGGGAGCTGGAATGGGTGTCTGGTGACCCAATCTATAATTACCTGCTACGTAAACAAAGGGATAAAAAGAGTCTCAACCCCGAGGCCCCTGGGTGGCTCAGTGGGTTGAGCCTCTGAGTCTTGATCTCGGCTCAGGTCGTAATCTCTCCGTGCCTGAGATCAAGCTCCGTGTTGGGCTCTGTGCTGATAGCACGGAGCCTGCTTGAGATTCTCTCTCCCTCCGCCGCTCTCCCGCTCATGCCCTCCCTTTTCCTCTCTCTCAAAATAAATAAATAAACTTTAAAAAAAAAGGAATCTCAACCTCAGGGTCTGCTTCATGGATATGGAAGCTGTGCTATAAATACAAGGCCCTGCACTTGCATTCAAGAGACACACAGCAGATTTTATATATTGAACAAATGCACACAGAGCCCGAAAATAAAGATGAATGTCTTTAATTGTAAGTGAAGCTGTTCATCTTTTTGTGTGCTGAAAACATTTCTTTCCTGTGACCCAGCCACACGTGTCCTTTGTCCATTTTTGAGTAGTTACGGGCCACTTTTTCTTGATTGACTGATGACAATTTTTGTTAGGAGAAACAGTGCTCTGTCCAAAATATGTACTGTATGTTGCAAAGGTATTTATACAGTTTGTCATATGTCTTTTGACAGTTTGTGGCATGTGTGTGCATGTGTGTGTGAAAGGATATTTTACCACATTAAGGTGTATGTGTGTGT
>NW_026058593.1:0-24746 GCF_023721935.1 Panthera uncia
TGAGAGGTGATAAGCAAAAAACAAATAAACAAATCAATCAAAGACATTCTCGCACAGACAAAAAGTACTAAGGTGTTACTATTATTAACTTCCTTTAAATACCGAAGGCAAGTTTAGTAATCACTAAATCAAACACTGTTATTTTCAACCAGGTATAAGTTGGCAAAGCTTCTGTTCCTTCAAGAGCTGAAATGCAATGGGGAACCCACAGTCTACTGGAGTATAAAAACACTCAGGTAGTTGGGACACATGATAAATGTCATATGAGAGATAGTTACAATGGGCTGTGCAAGTCCTGAAGGAAAAAAAAAAAAAACAACCACCGACAACATTTCATCGTCTGGTAACGTCTAAACTGGGATTTCCAGGATGAAATGTTTTCTGAGGAGGCGCTTCCTGAGCAGGACAAAGGAAGGGGAAGAGAGCGCAGAGAGCACATCAAGGGCAGGGTTAGGTGATGTGAAGACGCGTGGCCTACTGCTGACCTGTGGCTGTCAGGGTAGGACGTGGGATAGGGTAGAGGGAGCATGAGTTGGCCTGAGGAGTGGGGGAGTTATGAAGGATCATACATGACTTGCTCAGTCTGAGTGATATCCTTACTAAGATTATTCCATAATTGTTGGATGCTAAAATTATGTTTCATCTACATAGTCTGGAATAGCTAAATCTAACCCTCTATTAGCAACTTTCTCCCTCCTACTTCCTTCTTCAGCAACTCATACAGTATACGAAAACATACCAGCATCAGTCTGCAATAAATCTGCTGTGTTTAACTTATAAGCACAGATTTGAATATAAACTGAACCAAAACAAGAAGAGAAAGAAATGGCAGAAAAATGCAGTTTCAGCTACAGTTACCCAGAGTGTTTGGGTACAGTCACAAAAAGTGTTTGATGATGCAACTATTGCTCTGATTAATTTCACGACTCGGTTACATAAACCAATGACAATTTCACCAAGCAACCCACGAAATGGTGCCCCTATCATCTTCGCGTTGTAAAGCACCATCGAGGTGAAGTGCAATCAATCCGCATTTCACAGATGAAAAAGCTGAGGCTTTATATGCTGACTCATCCAAGAATACATGGCCAGCGGCAGAACGGCCGATACCGGACCTGAGTCCCCAGGTTCACGATGCGGGTTCTTCCTACTGCCCACCACCGTGTACCGCCGGAAGGCAGGCACTTCCAAGATAAATAACAGGTCAATTCGGTTTCCCCTTGTATGAGATTGTTACCAATAAATAGCCAAGGTTCCCAGTAAGAGTTTTGATAGGCAAGCGTCCCCAGACCGAGCCCCGCATGCTATGACAGGTGCTCGTTGGTTGTGCTGCAGGCAGTGCTTGTGTCTGCAGTAGGTCACACGGAACCAGGCTCACATTCAGCACTTAGTTCCTTCCCGATCCCAGTCTGCCGGCTGCTGCCGAGCTATGGCCCCAACCGAGCTGTAAATATTCCAAAGGGCAGACCTTGTGGCTTCTGCTGAAATGCTCTTGCCTGTTGACCACCATGTTCTCTCGTCATGCTGTTAGTTACCAAAAAACGACCCCCATGTTGCCAAGAAACCTTGAGGAACAGGATGTAATGCCTAAATTTAAACTTCCAATCCCAAAGGCCCCTCACCGCCCCATCCAGGCCTACGTCTTCTCTTCCTTTCTCTCATTCTCCTACTTTTTCAGACGCATCGTCTCTGTGCACCTGCCCCCAGCTCCCACCTTCCTGCGTTTTCTCCCACTCCACATAGCTTTGGGGCGGCTCTCTCTGACGATATTATAGCCTTTCCCCCTCGCTAGCACTTGGACAAAGGAAGTTCAATTGGAAAAGAGAACTCATTGACTGAGGTATGTGAAAGAAACTATCAGATGGTTCAGCGGCAATTAGAATTCTTGAATGGGTCAAGCGTGTTATAAAGAAGTCTCAGAAATTCGAATGACATAGATAGCCAGCAAACCTGAGACCCAGGGTGAAGTACATGCCCGTTAGCCAAATAGATTAACCACTGCTCCTGGACAAAATCTAAATAGGACTATGTCTCAGAAGTCAAAAAAGAAAAAAAAGCTCATATGTTTCCTGAGCAGGATTTTTTGAGTGCCATCTAATTAAGCCATGCGAGCCTTTGTCTTATCTGTACGCGTGGCTTCGATATTACCTTCCTTTCCAAGAATTAACGGGTTAATAGGAGGAAAGCAAATCATTAAGAAGGAAAGTCCATTCTCTACAAAGAACTCCTCCTGTGAGTCAAGCAAGTCTAGAACCCAGCTGTGCAACATAAATCACCAATTTTAATGTAGCTGCACATCATTTTAATTTGCCCTTAAGTTAATTGGCCACTTCAAGGGTCTAGCTTTGGGTTTTAATTGTGAAAGGAAGAAAGAAGAAAAGAAAAACATTTAATTGTTTCAAGGGCAAATCGTAAATTAGAATCCTCTCGATAATTACACTGGATAAAATTTGACATGGTTTGGTGGGGGCAGGAGAGGCCAGAAGATAAGTATTTTATGTAATTTACATTATCTGACCTGATTATTTAACAGTGACATAAAAAGGAGCGCCTGGGTGGCTCGGTCGGCGAAGTGTCCGACTCTTGATTTCTGTGAGATCGAGCCCCACGTTGGGCTCTGTGCTGACAGTGCAAAGTGTGCTTGGGATTCTCACTCTCCCTGTCTCTTTACTCCTCCCCCATTCACACTCACACTCTCTCTCTCAAAATAAATAAACATTTTTTTTTTTTTCTAAATCACACTGACGTAGAAGAGAAAGGTCCACACTGCATCCTAGGTCCGGATATGAGAGACACTTCTGATAAAGGAGATGGGGGTCATCGGTTCCTGGGTCAACCGAAGCTATGATAATTCTTAGGAAAAGGAAGCTATGCCTCTGTGACAGATTTCCTTCTGAAATCCAAACCTCTTAAAATTCATATATCAGAACTCTCCTATGCAGAACATTCAGTGTTCATGTCTTAATGCTATAACACGAACCAGGGTGCTTCAAAAGCGGCCTACTCCACGCCCCCCCCTCCTTTTTTTTAGCAGGTTAGAGAAATGAGAAATGAGATCCCAAGGCCCCCAGAAGTTCCAGCCCCAGCGCCTTCCCTACAGAACATCTACAGCCCTGTCCTCTAGAGTCAAAGAGAGCTATGACTCTACAAAGGGCAAAAGTCTTGACTCAGAAATGTAGTGGCATGGGGCACCTGGGTGGCTCAGTCGGTTAAGCGTCCGACTTCGGCTCAAGTCATGATCTCATGGTCTATGAGTCTGAGCCTCGCACCGGGCTCTGCACTGACAGCTCGGAGCCTGGAGCCTGTTTTGGATTCTGGGTCTCCCTGCCTGTGCCCCTCCCCTGCTTGCTCTCTCTCTCTCTCTCAAAAAGAAATACACATTAAAAAAACGTAGTGGCTTTAGTTTTCTTGATTCAGGTCGTTCAATAGGCTATATTTCCCCCTTTGGGCACAATTTCGTATTTACGACAGGAAACTATAAAAAACACAAAATACAACCGAAGTACCAAAGGCTGATAATTTGTCCGGCGTCATCCCGTGTTGACAGAGATTCTTTCAGGGCCTAGACGTCAATGCTCTACTAAACACGACACTTCAAGACCAAATGCACAGGTTAAAGGGGAAAGGGGCGGGCGATCAATGCGCCTCCCGCCTCGTCTCAACAGGAGTCTCTCGGCAACAGGCAAAGCCCCTCCATTCTGAATCACGGCGTCCGGGACTTGAAGAAGCCACATATTCTGCTCCTGATGTATTGGAAACAATTTAGTCTGTCGTTCAAGAGTTTGGGGAATCTGCAAAGCCCATACGTTAGACTCTGGATCGTGAGGATCAGCAGAAAATAGGATGTTCCTCATAATTAAAAGATGAAAGAGGTTATTAGATCTCCTCTCCAACGGTCGCTAAAAACAGGAGAGATATTCCTCCCTTTCAGTTCCCTGCCTGCTCTTGAAGCTGATGTCGCCAACCACGCTAGGGCTTTCCCAGTCTCTTACTTATGATATTGTACCATCTGATAAGCTGCTTTATTCGGTTATTTTATGACCAGTAATTTTTCCAAATGAAGCTTCAGTCTCTTTTTAAACGAGCACAGATGTTAATTGAACCCGTAAAGACGGGAAACGAGGCAGATACGAACTGGCTTTCTTACGTACCTGCTTCTCCCACTCACTGGGGCACATATGCTGAAGAGTCGACGTGTGACTTGAAAGATTCCTCGAACCCACCTTAACGATAAGCATGACCACGCTTAATTCTGAGACCCATCAAATTAGATTGCCCTCGACTTTAATAAGATGCCCAACTTATTTTCAAAACCCGCATTGCAATGTATTGGATCACGCGTAGCCGATCCTTCTCTGGAATGGCTATCTATCGCTCAACCCCAACCTCTGCCGCTGTAGAAGGGAGGCTGGCGTGGACGTCCCCTCACCCAGAGGGCAGCTGCTTCAAAGGAACAGTGGAAGTGGTGGCTTTTGTCCCCTGCCAAGTGTCGGCCGTGGCTTCCATTCACACTGCCCACATCCTATCTCTGCGTGAAGACTTCACCTTGAGAAATTAAAAAGCAAAGACCTGCGTTGAAGATATTCAGGGTTCCTGACCTGGATAGAAGACCAAAACTTATTTTAAGCCCTTTCTAAAAGACATAAAAAAGACATATTTCTCCCCAGAACTATTCTGTCGAATACAGTAGCCACGAGCAGCTATTTATACTTAGTTAAAATTAAAAATTCCATTTCTCAGTCACAATTGCCACCTTTGCCACATTTCAAGGGCTCAACGGCCGCAAGTTAGAAAGCACAGATAGAGGGGTGCCTGGGGGGCTCAGTTGGCTAAGCGTCTGACTCTTGATTTCGGCTCAGGTCATGATCTCAAGGTTCATGGTCTCGAGCCCCGCATCGGGCTCTGCGCTGAGTGTGGAGCCTGCTTGGGGTTCTCTCCCACCCTCTCTCTCTCTGCCCCTCCCCTGCTCTCTCTCTTTCTCTCAAAATAAATAAATAAATACTTTAAAAAAAAAAAGACAGAAACATTTCTAACTGCGATTGGGAAGTGCTACTCTAGAAAATACGATACTTTGTAACAGAATGGTATTTATCATATTGGAAACTCATTTGCACCTCATTATAATTACTGCATGTTATTAATACTGTTTCAGAAAGTCCCCTTCATTATCCTCTTGGAAACCAGAGGCTCCTACTTCTCATCCCCAGCTCCCAGCTATTCTCCCTGGCAGTTGTCTCTGCTCAGCTCACGGTGGTTGTTTCGGAGGGCGCCCAGGGAAAAACCTGGCTTTTCCTTGGGAATTGCAACCTTGTTTTCAGAGCAGATAAGGAATGCATCTTCCAGACCTCCTAGAACACTAGTGGTCAAGTCACTTTGTAGAACGCAAAAGGCAGAGCAAAAACCAGTGTAGCCTTACATCGCATTTCATGCCCTGCGGTGACTCGGGTTACAATGTCGTTTCATTGTTCACCTTTGCAAAGCATGACATTACTTCACAGCTTAGCCAACTCATAAAAATAAATCCAAGATAATATCTACATTGCCAACTAAGCTGAAAACATTTTTTTCCAAATCTAAATGAGTGATAATGTCTTTGTTTCACAAATCATCTGCTTGTGATAATGAGACTCTCTTCAAATCTCTTCATCAGGCTGCAGGAATGAACTATCCAGCCAACATATATTCATTCTGCACAAACTTACAAACTGAGACTAAACTGAGGGTTGATGGGGGGGTGGGAGGGAGGGGGAAGTGGGTGATGGGCATCGAGGAGGGCACCCATTGGGATGAGCACTGGGTGTTGTAGGGAAACCGATTTGACAATAAATTTCATATTAAAAAAATTGAAACAAAAAAATAGCTGAAAAGAAAAAAAAAGAAGTTTATGTGATGCAAAGACAAATAGATGGCCTTGTTCTTCAGGACTTCACAAGGGAAATGCACCTTCATGAGCACATAATTAAGTGAGTTTATTTCAAAATCCAGACTATTTAAATCTATTTCACACACACACACACACACACACACACACACACATCTTAATGTTTATTTATTTTTGACAGAGACAG
This sequence comes from Panthera uncia, assembly GCF_023721935.1. Lineage (NCBI taxonomy): Eukaryota > Metazoa > Chordata > Mammalia > Carnivora > Felidae > Panthera > Panthera uncia. The sequence goes on from NW_026058593.1 coordinate 6,069, forward strand.
AGCACAAGCGGGGAAGGGACAGAGCAAGAAGGAGACACAGAATCGGAAGCAGGCTCCAGGCTCTGAGCTGTCAGCACAGAGACTGACGCGAGGCTCAAACTCATAGACCATGAAATCATGACTTGAGCCGAAGTCAGGCACTTAACCAACTGAGCCACCCAGGTGCCCCTGTTTATATATTTTTTTAATGTTTATTTATTTTTGAGAGAGACAGAGACAGTGTGTGAGTGGGGAAGGTGCAGAGAGAAGGGGGGACACAGAATCCAAAGCAGGCTCCTGGGTCTGAGCTGTCAGGACAGAGCCCGATGCGGGGCTCGAACCCACAAACCGTGAGATCATGACCTGAGCCAAAAGTCGGAGGCTTAATCCACTGAACCACCCAGGCACCCCTATTTCATGTTTTTAAATAGCAAACAAAGTATCTTGAGTTAAAGTGTGTATGCGTCACCACCAACTGAATAGTTGCTAAAATATTATGATCATTTTAAAGGGCTGGACACGGCAGCTTACGTTTTATGTAATCAATCAGCCACACAAAACAGCTATTAAATACTCTCTATGTGCCCTCAAATAATACCAGATATTCCTGGGGGGAGGGGTACTACAACACGAATCTAAAACCTGAGAACAAATAGTCTCGTTAGGAAAATTAAATTTTAAACACTGTTTATGGCAATTATGGTGTCAGTGATTTCAAAGGCACAGATTTAAAATCTTTTCAGAAAAAGGAGCAATCAATGTATCCTGAAGTTACAAGAATGGCTTCCTGGACAAAGTCAGATGTCAAGGGAGTTGTTGCTTTTTTTTTTTTTTTTCCCTATCAAGTTTATTTATTTTTTTTAATATGAAATTTTTTGCCAAATTGGTTTCCAGACAACACCCAGTGCTCATCCCAAAAGGTGCCCTCCTCAATATCCATCATCCACCCTCCCCTCCCTCCCACCCCCCGTCAACCCTCAGTTTGTTCTCAGTTTTTAAGAGTCTCTTATGGTTTTCCTCCCTCCCTCTCTAACTTTCAAGGGAGCTTTAAAGGAAGAAGGAAGTGGAACGGATGATGGGGGGGCAGCATATGAGTAGACTTAAAATTCAAAAATGCCAAAGGGACAGCCACAGGAATGAGTGGACATATTCTCTGAAGAAGGCAGGGGAGGGGCTGAAGTTAAGCACATGTGTTGGAGAAAACGGAAAATAATGACAATAGCGAGGGTGGCCTAGCCACCAAGGGCCATAACTGGATGACAGAAATGCAGTTAATGTGTCTCATAAATGGCAGGACTCAAACGGGCAGCCAGGGACCACACGTCACATTGTTTCCCAAAACATTTGGATTAGACGTCAACATCTAAACTTGAGGAGGTTTCACAGAAAAATCTGGCTTTCCCCATTCTTTTAAAAAACTGGAAGATGTAGAAACACTAGGCTAAAATCCATCATGGCGACAACTGCCTAGAGCTGAGTAGTAGCAGACGGCCATCTATAATTGGGGATCCCAGCACTCTTTTTAGTCGGGCTTGTGCTGTTCATTTTCTCATCATAGGGTTAACAGGGAAGTGATTTTTTTTTTTGATGCCTTTCTATTGAATCATGAAAATGAGAGACCAAGAGGTCTCTGGATTCCAAGGGATATGGAACAAAGCATTATTCCCAGGGGGCTTAAAGAGTATTACTAGACGCATAATATGCAAAGGCTATTATTTGGTCTTCTTTATACACACGCATTACCTGGCCCCATCGGTGTTTGGGTGTGTAACTCGTCTTGAAGAACACTGACCGGAAGAGATGCAAAATTAATGTGCTGTTTTACAAAGACCAATCCGATCGGTAACATGATCAGAAATATTAGAGACGACAGAAGGTGCAGTTGCGGAAACCAGCCAAGAGGTCGTCGCGATAATTCAGCCCTGGAATGATGAGGGTCTGAATTAGGGGGAAAGTAATAAAAAGCCAAAGGAAAAGGGTCAATTTGGTATAAATGACAGGTTGGCTATTGAAGACAAAAGTCAGAACGGAGTCAAAATCTCTGCAGAAAAATACTATAGGGATTTGCTTTTCCACTGAAGGTTAAGCTCCTACACTATAATGCTCTTTTCTGCCTTTGCTCGAAATTCCCGTACTGCTTAGTGTACTGACCTGCTTGGAGAAGGAGGTCAAACTTGTTTGTAGAATTGAATGACAATGAAAAGCACATGAGTCCTAGAAGTAAGGGACCCCAAGCACATTCTTCCTTGTCACTCCTTCACAGTTTGGCTACCGTATCACCAAATTCTAGGGAATGTGTTTTATATTTCAAAATGCCCCCGACGACCCCTACGGTCTCTTTTAGTGGAAAATTCTAACCTCTTCTGTGCTGTGCCCTTCTATGAATAATGATTCCTACTCTTCCCGAAAGGGAACAAAATGCGGTTTCTACATTATAAAGATATTAACTCTTTTGAGAAAGATCCAAAATATACTAGGTCTTTTGAGAAAAAAAATCGAAATTTTATCAGATTTTTTTTTTTTTTTTTACATTTTAAATCATCGTTAAAAGGTAAAACAACCTGGAAGACTGTTGGGCAGTACCTACCAAAGCAGGACATACACAGACTCCATGACTTGGCAATTCCAACCCCAGTCATTGCCCAAGCATGCACATATGTTCACCAAAAGACATGCATGGGAATGGTCCCACCAGCACTTTCTCTAACGGCCCAGAGAGGAAACAAATTTCAAGCATCCAGCAATAATTGGATGATGTGGTAAATGTGCAGGACAGAATAGCACATGGCAATGAGAATAAATGAACCATGGCACCACACAATGGCAGGGGTGAGTGTTCCGAGTTTAACGTTGAGTGAAAGAAGTCAGACAAAAAGGAGCATGCGTCCGTGTGACTTTAAAAGACAGGTGAAACGGGGGCGCCTATTGGGGCTCCGGGGGTTAAGTGTCCAACTTCAGCTCAGGTCATGATCTCACGGTTCGTGAGTTCAAGCCCCGCATGGGGCTGTCTGCAGTCAGCGCGAGACCCCACTTGAGATCCTCTGTCCCCCTCTCTCTCGGCTCGCCCCGCTCTCCAAAATGAAAACCAAAACCAAAAGCAAAACAGGCAAAACTAATGCACAGTGTTGGAAGGAATGCTAGTGGTCGCCCCGGAAGGGCTGCTGGCCAAGAGGAGGCGTGAACGGGGCTGTGATGCTCTGCTTCTCCCCTGGGGTGCCGGTTACATGCGTGGGCTCGTGCGGTGAGCCTTCTCTGAGCTGCATGTCACGGCACATGTGTGTCCACGCAGGTTAGACGTCATACATCCACGCAGGGAATGCTTGCTAAAAAAATAACAGAAGGCGTCAACCCAAAGTCTCTAGCTTCCGAGTTCAGAGGGTTGGTAGGTTTACTCATTCAAATTGGGAACTATGAGACAAAAAAGAAGTTTATTGAATACCAAGAATTAATATACTTAGAGGTCCCACCACGTTTTAAAAAGTTCTCTTTATTTAAATCTCTGGAGGTCAACTCTCCAAATCTTTTTGTTTGTTTGTTTAATGCTTATTTACTTTTGAAGGGGAGAGAGAGAGAGAGAGAGCCCATGAGCGGGGGGAGGGGCGGAGAGAGAGGGAGACACAGAATCCAAAGCAGCTCCAGGCTCTGAGCTGTCAGCACAGAGCCTGATGAGGGGCTCGAACTCACAAGCCGTGAGATCATGACCTGAGCCAAAGTTAGACGCTCAACCGGTTGAGCCACCCAGGTGCCCCATCAACTCTCCAAATCTAAGTCGTGGAAAAAAAATCCACCTGTGATGCACTTGAAACAAGAACTTTTAGAATATACTTGAGCATAAACTTTTTAATTGATATTTTAAAATACAGAAAACTTCCCATTTCGAATAAGCTCTTGGCCTTCTACAAGGACCCAGGAGGATCAGCTAGCTGCCTGACAACCTCAGGAGTGTAAGTGGGGCCCAGGGCAGGGAGGGTTGGGAGCAGGGGGAACGAGCCCTTAGTAGGAAAGGTGCAATCAGTCCCCAGTGTGAAGAGGGCATTGTGCACTCCACCCCTTCCATTTCTAGGAGAATGGCGACAACTTCTGCTTTTGAGAAAAATGGAGAAAGAAAGGAGAAGGCAGAGAGTCAGTTTTAATACCGTGAAATTCTCTAAGTAGGGCAGCAAACGGGCAGGATGAGAACAAGTGTTCGGGTGAGCAACCGTGAGTCCCTGCCCTGGGTCCCCTGTGATGGCAGAATGGCCACAGGGAGGAGAGGATAACTGGGTAACAGCTCCCCGGAAGCAGGAAGAGTCAGCAGGGGGATGCCAGAGGAAGAGAAAGGAAACACGCCTTTCCAGACAGCCAGGCTCAGGCTCCATCCAGCCTACCATCTCTGATGGAAGGGTGGAGCCAGGGAAGCATCTTTGAGGAGCGTTGAGCTAAGAAAGGGGTGCTGGGCCAGCATGCCTGTTCTCCTAGCCTTGCTGGCTCCCCTCCTCCGAGGCCAGCCCCTGCTGAGTGTGTAAAGGCTTGAGACCCCCACCCCACATGCTCTCCTCATAGCTGATTGACCAACAACCGAATTGAGTCCAACCGATTTTCCTTTCTGGGAGCCCGTAATTGAGACTCGGGGATTCGAATCTCTGGCAAGTTGTTTTGGGGACTGTTCCTGATCGATCAGGGGGAAAGGGCCCAGAGGTGGCCGTCCCCCCGCGGAAAAAAGAGAATGAAGCAAAAGCAGCGGTGAGAGGGGCGGAAAGAGAGCCCCAGTCTATCCAGACACAGAGAACAATCAGAACCATTGCCCTCAGCTGCCCGGGTCCCCAAGCCCGGGGTCCCCCAGTCCTTCCCCAGCATCCCTCTCCTTCCATTCTGTGTGTTTCAGTAGGGTGCAGATTGGTGAGTCCCAACATTCCTTCGGGCACATGTGTTTTGGGCCCCACTGAGGATGGGAGGGTCAGGAGGAGGGGAGCAAGGGAGAAATCAGACATCTCCACTCTTGAGCAGGGACCTCAGGCCAAAGCATTATCCTTCCTGATAACAGGGAGGAAGGGATTCCGGGCGGGGGGGTGGGGGAAGACCCCGCAGGAAGGCAGAGAAAGGGGAGTGGAGGCAGAAGGGAGGAGGGAGGGACAAATCCAGGAACAGCTGGGCTGCCTGGCAGGGCGGTCCATACTGCTGAGTCAAAATGCAATACTCACCATAGCACAGCATGAGAATTCACAAATGAGTATCTGTAGTTCATCTGAAAGTTCTCTCAAGATGGCCTTATGGTTTTAACTTTATTTCTCCACCTGATGGAGATTATTCTCTCAGGAACGGGCCGAAGTCCGTCGGCCAAGGTGGCCAAGGTCCCACCTCAAGCGTCACGCAGGATGGCACTCGACCTGGGGCCAAAGGACAAGCACCCTGTGCCACCAGAGAGCCATTGCAGCAACACTCAAACGGATATGTAATAGATCTGTCCCCTGCTACACACTTTCATGCCCACTTCATGGAAAGAAGAGAGAAAGAGAAAAAAACGAGAGGAAACTGAAGAGTTGAAAACACCCGGATGGCTGTATTTTCTAGTGCATCTATGGTGCCAAAATGGGGGTAACCCTCAGCACCCTGATGAGCACCCCGATGAGCACCCCGATGTGCCGATGAGCACGGGCAGAGGACAGCCACCAGCACAGAGCGTTGGGCGGGGAGTTTGGGAACCTCTGCCCTCATCCTTGAGATGAAGCCCCTCGTTGAACTGAGATCTTCAGGTGCGGGCACGTGGGGCCCCAGCAACGAGGACATCCCTTAATAAGATGAGTGAACACGTTTCTCTGTGACAGCATCATAATCTGAAGTTTTCATAACGGTCTGTGAATGGCCCCGAATGCAAATATTTTTACGGACTTCCACGAAGGCCACATGCCTACATTTTCACCCTTTTCTTCCTAAGAGTTGAAATGGACTTCAGAATCTGCAACTGATGGTTCTTTATTAGAGTCTGCCGATGGAACTCGACTTTGAGACAGTTACATTGGAAAAGATACTCTGTCAAGAGGGTACCAACCCAGAATAATCGAGAGAACATTCACTGTCAGGAAAGACCCCACCTTGTAAAATGGTCTAAAACAGTAATATTTTTCAATTTAATAAATAAATTAGAACGTGAACTTCTGCAGTCAAGCCTTTCCCAATTTTTGCGAGCTTAAAAACCAACTGTTAGCTAACTGAAATGGAAAGGAATCAATGATTTGTAAATACATTAACTTTAATTATGCATAATTTGGTAAATTAAGGCCATGGCTTAATGGTGTACATATTCAATTAAGTAAAAAGGTTTCATTATTGTTTTTTATTGATGAGGATGATAGAAATAACAGCTAACCATTTCTGAGTACTCTTACTACACCAGGCACACTTTAAATTTATTAGCTCATAAAACGCTCCAACAAATCTTTTGAGAAACTGGATGTTTTCGTTCGGTATTTTCTCAAAGAAGATAATTGTACTAAAAGATTATTTTCTCTTTAATATGAGATTTATGTGTTCTAGGATCTTTATTTTGTAAACACAGCACTGGTCCTGAGTATATTTTCCTCCGAGTAACATGTAATAAGCATTAGGGCTCAAACATACTTAAATAGCATTTCCTTCTTCTCCAAGTTCTTTCTCGTTGGCACAGTAGACCCCCCTGAGACAGACATGTGGTCAACATTACTGTTCTCTTCTCACAGAAGATGGAACGCAGTATAAAACCAGACGGCCATGTGGGGATTAGAATGTGGGTTTCCAGAATCCTGTCTCAATACAAAAAAATATACATATGGGCACCATTTACACTTTCACTCTCTACAATGCAGTGATTAAGTACAGAATTTGGGGGTGCCTGGATGGCTGAGTAGATTAAGCCTCCAACTCATGATTTTGGGTCAGGTCAGGATATCATGGTTCCTGAGTTCAAGCCCCACATCGGGTTCTGTGCTGACAGCATGGAGCCTCTTGGGATTCTCTGCCTCCCTGTCTCTCTCTCTGCCCATCCCCACTCATACTCTCTGTCTCTCTCTCTCTCTCTCTCTCAAAAATAAATAAAGGAACATATTTTTAAAAGTATAGAATTGGAAGACTTCAGTCAGAAGAGCTTCCTCCTTTCTTATTCAAGCGTGTACAAAAGCTAAACAAAGGAATCACCTCCCTCAACCCTACATCCCCACCGGAAAACTTTCCTATCGTTTCCCTCAGCGCAGTGCCTAGCACATTATAGACTCTCAACACCACTTGTTGAATAAATGGATGAGCTGAATGCAAGCCTCATTTCATAAGAGAAAACACTAATTGGCAGTTATCTTTTATTAGATGCACTGCCCTTGCATTATGGAACGTGGCATCGATTCTTAGACGTCGTGTTTTAGAAATATCTAGGAACTCTCTACCAGTTAGAGCATCTAAAAAAGGAGACTTCATTTTCTTTCTTATACTTTGTTCTAGAATATTCTCTGAATACTTGCCTGTGATTTAACATTCAAAACTTTCCTCTTCTCTCCACTTGGCCCAGATTCCTTCTCTTTCTCACCCCCCCTCCAAGCACACACTCTGGGATACCCCTTATGGGGGGGATAAGCATAGAACGGTTATCTCAAAGCCCTGTTGAAGAATTCATTGGCTTCAAACTCCTCACCCATGGTGCCTTTTTAACTAACTTACTAAGAGCTAGTAAACTTGCCTCAATGAGCTAGATGTCAGCAAAGAAATAATTGGTGAGACAACCCTAATACAAACAAACAAGAAAGCACCTTTTGAACTGAGAAGCCATAAACAGAAACTTGCTTTGGAATCAGCCCCACCCCCTTTGTACCCATTCTAAGGCACAAGCAAGGGCCGGGTTTTAAAAACAATGAGTCAGCCTCCTTCTTTCCATCTTTGCAAATATAGAAATCTGTGTCGCCACCCCCCTCCCCCAAATATTCTTTGATCTTCTATAATTTCCTCTGAAGTGTCTCTGCCTCTTACTACTCTTAGCTTTGGATTATTAGCTATTCAGATTATTTCAGGTACTTTATTTTTCCTCTCTTCAATTACATAATCATCCCTTAAAGGGCTTGAGAAACCTTTCTTCACATTCCTCTTTGATTTAACTAAATGCCTTGATCAGACTAGGTGCTCAAAATATCAGTTGATTGAATAATAATGGACAACTGGATAATCACCTAAAAAGTACATTTTAAGATCTCTAGGAAGAAGTTAAAAGGCCTGGAAGAAATTTCAGAAGTTCTCTTGTTTATCTCTTCCTTCTCCCCTCTCCTCCCCCCCTTCTCTTCCAACCTATCCATCCCCTAGCCAACCCCCCAACTTTCTTTGGACCTTATATAAATCCTTCCAACCTTTTTCCTAGAAGATTCTCTGGATATCTTCCCAGATGTTGACATGAGAGTCTAGCCTTAAAGATTATCGACATAAAATGCTCACACTGTAAGTTCAGCTGCAGGACCTAAAAACCTGTTCTCACAATTGTCTAGTATTATCTTTTCTTCTGTGGTTAAGGCCACAGATGCCAGATCTGTCCTCAGTAGAAACGACAGACACTTAATCATGCTATATCGTAATTAGCTCTCTATTCCTCAAAGACTGGTGTCTTTTCAATGTTTTCTTTTTTGTATTCTTCGTTGAAAATACCAGTTGTTATGAATTGAAAGCTATGATACATGGGAGAAGCAAAAGGGCGTTTTTGAAAAACTATTCTAGGAGTCAAAATTGCTCAAAACTAAGCTAAAGTGATTTAATAGGTTTTCTTATTTCTTTGTACAACTACTATTTTAAAATCCCACCACTAATTAAAGAAATATTATCAGTTCATTAAAACACATCAGATGTATTCACAGTAAAGGAGAACTTGTAATCCATTTATTCTCAATGAATAAAAATTATCCAGACCTATAGATGTGAATTACTCCAATTATTATTGTTTGATTATTGGCCAATATTTCTGATAATACAACCAGCAAAAGCTTTTACACTGTTCTCGGGAGCGTGCCTTTTATATTAAATACACTATTACCCTCCATACTACCTCTTACTAGAAACTCTCATATGCATAATACTTTGCTGGTGTGAGAAAGAAAATCAAGATATAAAATATTTTATTTTTTAAAAAATTTTTAAATGTTCATTTATTGTTAGAAAGAGAGAGCACTCGCATGCGCGCACATGAGTGTGGGAGGGGCAGAGAGAGAGGGAGACACAGAATCTGAAGCAAGTTGAAGGCTCCAAGCTGTCAGCACAGACAGCCCGATGTAAGGCTCGAACCCACAAACCGTGAGGTCATGACCTGAGCTGAAGTCAGACGCTTTACCGACTGAGCCACCCAGGCAACCCATAGAATCTTTATTTTAAATGTATATATTTACAGAAAGCCTCAAAGCATTAGTTAAACTAAGGAGATATTTGAAGGGTAATTCATTCAGCTTCAATCCCCATAAGGGATAGGCAAGTGAATATTCGCCGATTTTAGACTGCTCGCTCCGAAGAAAGTAAGATATGCCTGCTGCTCCCAAAACAATGCCTTCCTCACTTCAGGCATAGCCAATAATATACCCCAGTTATAAAATAACAGTCCATAATTATATTGTGATTTGTTTGCAGTAATGGCAAACTCTTGATTGAGCACATTCAAAGAAAATCCGGAAGAATAGTAAAATAAAAGATTTATGTCCAATCTCTTCTGTGAGGAGCCTTCCCACCTCCTAAGACAGGTGAGAAGAAGCAGCCAACAGCAGGGACATGAGCAGACCTGCCTGGTAGGTCTGGGGTCAAGGAGGTACTCAAAGAAGAGTATGAGGTTAGGCTCCCTTCTCTGGCTCAACCATCCCACTTCCTCTTCTTGACTATGAGGTTGTCAAAAGGTGTCGCTGAAGAACTGAAAACTGGTATTATTGACTCGGATGGGACAAACGCCAAAACCTTAGTTGTGACTTTACTTTCGTGTCCTTTGAAAACTCAGCTAATACACCTGCCCTGGGCTTCCTCTCCCCAGCTTGCTTACGTTATGGTGGTGCAGAAAGTCCTGGTTTCATTAGATTGTGTTTCTTGTTCTCAACTGATGTAAGAGAGCTAACATTACAAGCGATTGAAGACTGAAGCTACTGGTCCAGAGAAGAGTTTTAGAGGGGCTGCAGATTTCATTATTCCTATTCATTATTCATAAGACATGGAACAAATTATGTATGCATACATACATCCATATTTGTTGGACACATGGCCCTATATATATGTGTGTCCGTATTTATCATGTCTATCTGTACTGATTCATAATGTACAACGTATTTCTTACTGTGCGGGCCATTGAAGAAAAAAACAAAAACGTGTTCTAGACCCCTGCCGCTAGGGTTTAAATACCAGTTTCTCTTCCTCCTCGTCCTGTGACTTCTAAGTTCTCTGCACCTCATATTCTTTGTCTCCTAATTAGGGCTTAGGGTGTAAGAATTACATGAGATAAGGTACCTGACGTATACTCAGCGTGCTGAGTATGCTATTTTAACATGAATATGCTATTTTAACATGAATATGCTATTTTAACAAAAAGTAGGAACTAATTTCACGAGATTTGCTTCATCTGCTGCAAGAGACTGCCAAGACAGGGTCACAGATATTATTACCCCCTTACAAATGAAGAAACTACAGCTGAGAGACTGTAACTTCCTCCAAATCACGCAGCTAGGAAACAGCGGTGGGAAAGCCAGAAGCCAGGTCTGTGACATTTTCTTCCACCTCATTGCCTGTCGGCCACCGAGCTAAGAGATGCCCAGGCAAATGGCCCATGCCAACATCCGGGAGGGATGAACACAGAATGGATGAGGGAAGGAAGGAACAAATGTGGATAACACTGGTGGACTGCCTTTTTTTTCTGCCTTCCTTTTGCCCTTTCCTAGGCTTTACGTGAAAGATGACGGCAGCATAGACCTTTTCTTTTTAAATTTTGCTTTCTTTACCTCCACAGAGAAGATTCTGGCTCTTGCCATCTCCATAAACGTACACAACGGTTTCCCCAAACAGCAGAAATATTTTTAGACCAACCCAACTTGTTTTGGAAAAGGGAAAGAAATGCCCCATCCCAAGTACCATCCAGCAATCTACGTTCACCTGCGTTCTCTTCTAGAATTCCTATGAACTGATCTGGCAGCTTCCATTTGGAGACAATCTTAATGCATAACAGATACCAGTGTATTTGAGTACTGAGGGAAAAGGGTTTTTCTTTTTTTTTCTCTCTCCCTAATCAGTTGTTATAAGTAGCCTTTTACTTTCCTTTCAAATTCAGTAATTGAGGAAACTTATGAAAAAAAAAATTCTCTCTAGGAGAAAAACTTTTCCAAAGCATCTAAAGGGTTGAATTTGCGAGTCTCAAATCTCTGTAGCTGTTGCAGACTTGCTCACATTCTAGGCCATCCATAACTGAAAAGGCTCCCACAATATTAACTTTGCTGCATCTCCCAGAATGTCAAAATATCTCTTATAAATCTTCATCTCCATTATTTGTGATTAAATATTCAGACAAAATTAAGTGCAACATAATTCTCCCTATCCATCTCTTCTTTTTAATTGATGACAGTTACCGAGGGGAGCAAACTATATCCACTATGTCTCAAAATACCTAATCCAAGACCTTGACAACTTTGACTCGTAAACACATTCTCAGTTTTCCTGTGCCCCGGAGTGTTAACTTATTATTCAGTAATCTTCAGGAGCAGCCGTTACAAGAATCTGCCACTCTAGAGTTTATTCTCAGACACCAGACAATTCAGCAGGAGATTCCGGTCCACGGAGCACCCTTTTGCCCCGTTCTGTTACACCAACCCCTGAACTACATCTTGCAGATGACGGGCTTATTGCGCGCAGAACTAAAATCACTGAATTTGTTGGCAACTACAGGTGCGTGTCTTGGGCGGACTTCCCTGCCTTCTGCCCCGAAACCCGTTTAGCTTCTGCAGGAGACAATGCATGCCTCTTGCTCCTGGATCTTCGCTCTGAAGTGCCAACCAGAGCAGATTAATGAATTGTTTGCACGGGGTGCCTGGGTGGCTCAGTTGGTCAAGCATCCGAGTCTTGATTTTGGCTCAGGTCACGATCTCACCGTTCGTAAGATCGAGCCCCATCTCGGGCTCTGCACTGACGGGCATGGAGCCTCCTTGAGATTCTCTCTCTCCCTCTCTCTGCCCCTCCCCTGCTCTCTCGCTCTCTCAGCCTCAAAATAAATAAACAAATACTTTTAGGGGTGCCTGGGTGGCTCAGTCGGTTGAGTGCCCGACTTCCGCTCAGGTCATGATCTCATGGCTCCTGAGTTCAAGCCCCACGTTGGAGTCTGTGCTGACAAGTCAGAGTCTGGAGCCTGTTTCAGATTCTGTGTCTCCCTCTCTCTCTCTGCCCCTCCTTCGCCCCATGCACTCTCCCTCTCTCTCTCTCTCTCTCTCAAATATAAATAAAATTTTTAAAAATTAAAAAAAATAAATACTTAAAAAATTTTTTTAAATTACTTTCACCCCTGCACTTAGCCTTCACGGTAGATCTCTAACATTTCTCTCTCCCCTATTCCATCATCAACTTTCCCATAAATCTGTGGCTGTTTTCCAACAACCGTTCCCATTTTTATGACTATGAACTTGGAGAAATGGAAGGAGCAGGGCTGACAAACCCTTTTCGCTCAGGCAACCATGCATTTTTCTCTTTCCTCCCGCATTTTTCTCTTTCCATGTATTTGGAAAACCTTTACAAATACGCTTTTGAAAAGCATACTGGTCGTGCAATGGGACCTTTTCACCTTTCCAGGACCAGCCAGGTCACTTAGTCACTTCCCACCCGCAGACCTGAACCCACCCCAGCCGGGACCCAGCCCGACTGATCAGCATAGGCTCCCAGCCACCCTCACCACCATCAATGGCTCCACATGAAGTCGTTATACTTTATGACATGCTGGGTGCTGCTGGGGCAGCCAGTTAGAGTAACTGAACTTCTGCCTTCTTCCTAGACCTTGACCTCTCCCGGGTCCCTCTGACTACGATTCTATTTTGATAACATCCTGGATGTACCACTCCCGCCTTCCACCGGAGTTTTCCCACTCGGGGCCCCTCATGAGGCAGGTAGGCTCTCTCCACTCCCAGTAGCCACACCTCCTTGACATTAATAATCTGCCACCTCCATTTCTGAGAAGTGGTTCTAGCACAGAGGTTAACAATACACTCCTAGAGTCAGGTACATCTGGATGTGCAGTTCGACTTTGCCTGTTAATTATATGATCTTGGACAAGCCACGAACTTCTCTGTCAACCTCTTTGTGAAGCAGGCAAATCACAGTTTTGATTGGGCAGGTTATGAGACCCAAAGGGGGTCATGTGGGCAAAGCAGAGGGCCCGGCGACAGGAGGCACTCAACACCCTGAAGTCCCTGTTACTAGTCCCTGCCACCGTGCTCTGGCCACCTGCGAGGATGTCCAGCTGCTTGGACACGCCCCGGCTCAACTGATGACCCGGTGTTGTCACACGCTTCAGGCCCCCTGCTTCTCTACCCACTGAAACTGCTCTGCGGAGACAGACACACGATCGTTTCATCCCTAGAATGATTTTCAGGAAGCCACGCACAACGCCAAGCATCAGTAGCCTTTGTCCCGAAACTAACATCAGGAAGATGTTGGAAAACCTTTACAAATACGCTTTTGAAAAGCATACTAGTGGGGCGCCTGGGTGGCTCAGTCAGTTGGGCATCTGACTTCGGCTCAGGTCATGATCTCGTGGTCCGTGAGTTCAAGCCCCGCATCGGGCTCTGTGCTGACAGCTCAGAGCCTGGAGCCTGTTTCAGATTCTGTGTCTCCCTCTCTCTCTGACCTTCCCCCATTCATGCTCTGTCTCTCTCTATCTCAAAAATGAATAAAGGTTAAAAAAAAAAAAAAAAAAAAAAAAAAAAAAAGAAAAGCATACTAGTCGTGCAATGTGACTTACTTAACTCAACTCAATTCAGGGGAAGCTCAAGTGGGACATTGGACGTAGCTGAAGTGGTCCAAGCTTCAAGGGAAGAGAACTCTCATCTAGAAAGATAAAAGGATCTGGATCTTAAAAGAAAAGGTAAGATGCAAAAAAGGAATGGCTTCCCATCACACATGTAATTAGATGATGGGGGCTCCACTTTGTAACAAAGTAATGACACAAATGTTTTTACTTTGCTCCAAGACAGTAGAGAAGGCCTGTTAGACTGTGCTTAGAAGGATCGCAGAAAAATGATCTGAAGTAGAGAAAATGAAAGGCTTCCAGCTTTTTTGTTTGCTTACTTTTTTCGAGGCTCTCTAAAGCAGGACTTCTCAAGTTTCATACACATACAAAACACCCGGAGATCTTGTTCATACACAAATTCGGTTCTAATCCACTAGATTTCAGGTGTGGCCCAAAGGTCTGCATTTCTGACAAGCAAGTGAGGATCAAAACCTGGGTATAGGGGCGCCTGGGTGGCTCAGTGGGTTCAGTGTCCGACTTCGGCTCAGGTCATGATCTCACAGGTCTGTGGGTTCCAGCCCCACGTGGGGCCCTGTGCTGACAGCTCGGAGCCTGGAGCCTGCTTCGGATTCTGTGTCTCCCTCTCTCTCTGCCCCTCCCCTGCGCATGCTCTCTCTGTCTCCAAAAATAAATAAGTGTTAAAAAAAAAAAACACAAAACAACCTGGGTATGGAACCTGCAGTGCACCAAGGGCACCGCAAAGTCAACTCAGGTGCACACCGTCAGGGGCTGACTCCAACCTCCCTTTACCAAGGGGGCTTGTGTGCTCACACTTGAACACAAGCACGCAGGAGGAGTTCCGTGAACTCTCTCACAGCCGATTTGGGGGCCGGTCATCAGGCGATCCATACCGTGGGACCGGAGTCTAGAAACACCGTCCAGGGTAAAGGCGGAAGCAAGGTGCATAGACATCGTAAACCAAGGCTCAGTTCCAAACAGGCTCATGAAAGACGATTCCAGAGAATGTGCGGGACCCCTGGGCCAGGCTGCCCAGTCCCGTTCCTGCCACTGCAGGTGACTCAGCCTGGGGAGGGGGGCGTCCCTCTCACGTCCTGGAGTTCATTGGCCTCCTTCACCACCGACTGCCCGCCTCGCTGGGTACTGGCACACAGTACTACACTATGCCACAAGAACGCAGTCCATCCCTGCACTGCCTGGTTTTCCTGGTGACTTCCTCAAATACCATCCAGGAAAACGTCCTTCAAGGTCACGAGGTGTGGCGGTGCGGGACCATTTCACTTTTCCTCTCCTCTTCCTTCCACTACCGCCACCCCCCCATCCTCTGTCAGATCTTTCTCAACCATATGCAAATATGTTTCAGATTCTCCTATTTAAAATGTGACATCGAAGAGGCAAAAAAGAAAAGGAAAGAACAGGAGAAAAAACCTTAAAGTTTCTCCCTTCCTAGGCCCTGGATCCAGCCCCTCTTCCGGGCCTCAGGGTCAATTCTGTCCAGAGTTGCCCACCCTCACCTCCCTCACCTCCACCCTGCGGATTCAGACCCGCATCCACAGAAAACCCGTTTCTGCCCACCAGGCTGGGGCAAAACCGCTCTTACCCAGCCAGCAATGATCAATCGAACCATTGCTAAATCCAGGGAACATTCTGCAGGGAAGCAATGAGTTAACATCCAAGTAATTGAGGTCAAACTATTGTAGTTAGTGAAAACTGAAATCTTCCTTTAACTTCGCCTCACTTCAAAAGGAAGTACAGTTCTGGGAATAAGGCAGTTCTGCCCCCCTGGCACCAGACTTACTATGGTGTTTGAGAGGATACAAAAATTCTTCTATTGGAATTTGCCCAGAGGGGGTAGGTCCCTCGAGGGCATCCCTCTTTTATCTTGGAAAATTCTTTTCTTGATTTAGAATATAGGCTCTTAGAATATAACGTGAGTAGCCAGCCTTGGAACTGGAAAGAAAAACATTTTTTTCTGAGATTTTTGGGTACTCTCTCCATTTTCAAAACCCAACAGATATTCATTCCTTCTTGGGATTTTTCAGGGAAAAAAAAAAAAAAAAAAAACAACTGTTTTGTCACAAAGTCAAGATTTCCCCACTCAAATTAAAAAATCTCCTGAGTTCAGCTGGAATATAAGAAGGTTTGTAATAGCTTTCAGTTGATTCAGTGTTGTTGATGAAGGCTTCAGAGCCCATCACCGTTGCTGAGATGATCCCCGAAATAAAAGCTTAGCATACATATCTCCCTAATTCCACTCCTTAATCCACCCTCGTGACCAAGCACCGGTGTTCCCATATCCTGAAAATAAAGGTGTTTCTGCGTGAATAACACGCGATGCCTTTTGCACTCTGATTACCTGTGCTACTCATTTTTTGGACAGATTCTTTTCCATAATATTTCCCCCAAAAGAGAAATCGGGAATCTACTGATTGTGCCGTTCAAACATCAAGAGTTGAAATGCCAGGAATTGTACCTTTGGTTCAACTGTCAGCCAGAGAAAACCTCCCAGGGCCACACCAACTTTTAATTTGATAAGTTTTAAGTGAGCCGAAAGTATATACAGTCATCCAAGACAAGCTCAATCACTTTTGCTCTTCCTTGGTGACAAGAAGCAGGCCCCAGGCTCCCAGCGGTCAGCACGGAGCCTGACGTGGGGCTCGAACCCACAGATGCGAGATCATGACCTGAGCCGAAGTTGGACGCTTAATGGACTGAGCCACCCAGGCACCCCTCGAATGGTTTAAAAGTGGACAAATCCCAGGGTGCCTGGGTGGCTCAGTCGGTTAAGGGTCCAACTCTAGATTTCAGCTCAGGTCATGATCTCAGGGTTTGTGAGTTTGAGCCCACCTGCCCCCCTGCATCAGGCTCTGTACTGGCAGTATGGAGGCTGCTTGGGATTCTCTCTCTCTCTCTCTCTCTCTCTCTCTCTCTGCCCCTCCCCATTCCCTCAAAAATAAATAAGTCAACGTTTTTTAAAAATTAAAAAATAAAATATAAGTGGAGAAATCCTGGGTTTCCCAACTGGTTTCTGACATTCTCCTGTGTTCACACAGCATTCCACACAACCTACTAATATAGGACTTCCCGTGTTGCACTGTTGTGACTGGTTTTCTAACCGGTTTACCCAACTGGATGACATTTTCCTGAGGCAGAGAAACCAAGTCCCGTTCATCTTGGAATCTTCTCTCTTTTTTTTAAAGGATTCCTGTCAAGATTTTTTGAAAACAGCAAGTTACTACTCGGGTTTATACGTTTCAAGGAGAAAATAGATCGTATAAATCAAAGTATGCCTGAATTCTGTAATTGTGGCTAATTGGGAGAAGCACTTGATGGCTATATGTTATCTGACTAAGTGAATGAGTAAACGTCTAGAGAATAACATTTTATGAGATTTCAAGGGGGAGAACCAGAAGCAAGTTTAGCTTGAATTTACAGTGTTTTTCAGCAGTGAAGTAAGTGGAAGTGAAAATCTAATGGAAACTTACCACGGGATTTTCTTGGTTTTGAAAATATTTGGCTTGTTTATTTATGTACCTGGTCTCCCTTCAGTCTTCCGCCTCTTGTCTCTCGTTAGCAAAACACGATTTGACTTTTGAAATGCATCTGTTGAAAGGATGCCAGACGGTTTAAGTGGAGAAAGATCTGTTACAAGGTATTAGATCACCTGAAGGGTGTCCGGGGCCATCAAGGAACCCGGATGATCTGGGGACCAGGAGCAGGGCAGCTGGAGACCTTACCACATCCTGAGACCTTTCTTCCAGCAACCTTGCCCTGGCGGCCACCTGCTGCTCAGCATTTAGGACGAAAGGAACAGAACCTCCGGATCTCTGTCACTCCCCAGAAGAACAAACCACTTCCCCGCACACAGCCTGCGCCTGACCTGTGGTGGGGCTTCACCATTCCAAAGTACTACAAATACCTGGGTTCTTTAGCTGCAGGAAAGGCTGAACATTTTTCCTCCTCCCTCCCTCCTTTCTTTCCTTCTTTTTAATCTTTTTTCAAAGCTTTCCAGTTTCTATCACATACGACACCGTAGGAAGGGAGCTGGAATGGGTGTCTGGTGACCCAATCTATAATTACCTGCTACGTAAACAAAGGGATAAAAAGAGTCTCAACCCCGAGGCCCCTGGGTGGCTCAGTGGGTTGAGCCTCTGAGTCTTGATCTCGTCTCAGGTCGTAATCTCTCCGTGCCTGAGATCAAGCTCCGTGTTGGGCTCTGTGCTGATAGCACGGAGCCTGCTTGAGATTCTCTCTCCCTCCGCCGCTCTCCCGCTCATGCCCTCCCTTTTCCTCTCTCTCAAAATAAATAAATAAACTTTAAAAAAAAAGGAATCTCAACCTCAGGGTCTGCTTCATGGATATGGAAGCTGTGCTATAAATACAAGGCCCTGCACTTGCATTCAAGAGACACACAGCAGATTTTATATATTGAACAAATGCACACAGAGCCCGAAAATAAAGATGAATGTCTTTAATTGTAAGTGAAGCTGTTCATCTTTTTGTGTGCTGAAAACATTTCTTTCCTGTGACCCAGCCACACGTGTCCTTTGTCCATTTTTGAGTAGTTACGGGCCACTTTTTCTTGATTGACTGATGACAATTTTTGTTAGGAGAAACAGTGCTCTGTCCAAAATATGTACTGTATGTTGCAAAGGTATTTATACAGTTTGTCATATGTCTTTTGACAGTTTGTGGCATGTGTGTGCATGTGTGTGTGAAAGGATATTTTACCACATTAAGGTGTATGTGTGTGT
>NW_026058594.1:0-5427 GCF_023721935.1 Panthera uncia
CGAGGGTGCAAAGGCAGACCCGGAAAACAAGCGAAAGGGTTTCGAGGATGTATTATCCGTATAAGAGCGCCGGTGGTAAATAGACCTGGAATCTATGGCTGTTTGGGGCATGGCCCCTGGACTCCCTCACAGAAGCTACATAATGCTGAGCATGAGAGGGAAAAACTTCACACCTGAGAGGACTGCCTTCTGTGTTAGTGACGTGGACACATGCATAACTTAGAGATCTTTTATGTTAATGTGGCCAGAGCATGCCCACTATGGCAGGGAAAACCCCAGAGAGCCACCGGAGGTTGGCAGGCCTCTCCCTTCTTTGACCTGTACCTTTGAAATTATTAGTAAAGCTTGATGCCTGGTGAGATCGCGGATCAATGCGCATCTTTGCTGATCATCTGATCCTGTGTGCTGTCATGTAGCAAGCTGAGCTTTGTGGACAGTTCAATTCTGAAATCATTCAAAACACTGCAAAGGCAATATAGTGCTGGGTGTATGAAAATGTCCCCTGCTCCCAGTGTTTGTTGCATAAATGGATACACCAATGAGAGTAAATGGACAAATGAATGGATGGGGACTTATTCTTCCTACGGACATATGAAACTCACCTGGAGACATTAAAAGAAGTAAAACACTGAGGGGTCACTTTTTAATAGTGGATTTCCAGGCATCGTGACTGGTTGAAAGGGAGGTAAGAGGATCAGGGGGCTTCTGGAACTCTTCAGACCTAGAACTTTATTTGTTAGCGTGTTGGTCTTGTATGAATTTGGGGGATGGGGTGAGGGGAAGTTGGGTTGTTTTTTTCAAAGAATATACCGACATGAAGTTGTCTGGATTTAAGTCAAGAAATGTTTGGGCTAATTATGCTTTAGGCTGAGCCTGTAGGACTTTTGCTGTTTGGCCTGACTGCAAACAACCTTTAAAGGGACATAATGTGGAACAAAACAGCTTATTACAGTGATTCAAAGAGAGATCTCTTACGAGAAATTTTAGGACTTAGAAAAGCATGAATCAGCTAAGACCTACAGAATATATTTTGGAGCTGCAAATTCCTGGCAGTGTACAGTAAGCCAAATCTTTACACTAACCATCCTTTGTTTCTTAGAGTAGATTCTCCATTCTATGCAAATCAAGGCAGACATCAGTGAATGGCATCTTGTCTGCCTAATTGGAATAGACTTGGAGGGAAAAAGAAGCATCGCATCTGTCCTGGGGGAGAATTTTCAAAAGCCTTGTGTACTTTCTCCCTGATCGCATTAAAGATTCATGGTACTTTCAAATTTGTAGGCTGCAAGAGAGGGAGATGTCCACCACAGACCTCACTAAAGATTTATGAAAGGTTTATAATGTCATATTTGGCATTACAAGGAAACCAAAGCTAAAATGACAAAGTTCTTGGGGCATCTGGGTGACTCAGTCAGTTGGGTGTCCAACTCTTGACTTCAGCTCAGGTCATGATCTCACAGTTGATGAGATTGAGTCCCACACTGGGCTCTGCACTCACAGTGTAGAACCTGCTTGGGATCCTCTCTCTCCCTCTCTCTCTCTCTGCCTCTCCCCCACTGGTACTCTCTTTCTCACTCTCTCTCTCAAAATAAATAAATAAACTTTAAAAAAAATTGACAAAGTTCCTTATAAATTAGACATAAGTAAAGCAACTGAAAACCCCAAAAGAAGAAAACTCCACCACTGTATGTTATGTTTGCGGGTTTCGCTCACCTTTGTATTGTAGCCTTAACATCTGGCACAGTACTTGATGTAGAGTTAGGACTCAATAAATGTTTGTCAAATGAATGTATGGAATGATCAACATGCTGACCTTTTCTCTGTTGCCTTACACTTCAAAATATTCATGTGACTATCAAAAACTTGCTATACCCAGTCATTCCTTCTGTCCTTGAACCCTATTATTTAAGAGCAAAAATGAGTTTGTTTACTGTTAGTGGTGTATTTGCAAAAAATTCACAACAGCACACAGGATTCTGGGCTCTGCTAGCTAAGTTCAGAGTACGATTTTTAAGGAAAGCAATCCTATAATTATGTTAGCAAAGATTTGTAAATAGACAAAAGCTAGCCTGCCAAAGTAGTTTTAAGAAGAGACATATTGTTGATTTGTTCCATATTTAACAACTAATATAAACAAAGAAATTCCTGCCTTTTGTCACGTGTCAGACATTCTGTCCTCTAGAATAACAGCAACTTCTTTGGAAACCACATCTGGTTTCTGAGCTCAGCCCTGTCCATCAATAAAACAGATGGTTTTGAAAGAGAGACCAGAAGGCGAGACCGGGGATTAAGCTACAGGCATTTTTCCAAGTAGAATTTCCTTCTTGGTAATTTGAAGCTTGAGATATTCCCTGAATATTGAAACTATTTCATGAGTCTATAATGTAGTGTCGAATACTAAAACTTAGAAATAGGGGTGATGGTGAGAACACAGACTGGCTGCCCACCTTAAATCTTTAAATTCATAATTCAGGTTGCTTAATGTGTGATGCTAGGGGCATGCTAGAAGATAAGAAAAAGGGTCATCAAAATGCATAGGGCAAAAATTACACTTTGGCTCCCACCTTTGAGTAAATGGCTTAACATCTCTGGTTGTTGTATCCTCACCTTCAAAGTCCAAGGTTAGGCAGGTGACTCCCAAGATTCTTACATTAGCCTTAGAATTCTATGACTTACACCTGCTCCGTTGGAATTCTGAACTGCTACCACCTTTCTGAAGGATTGTATATATCAAATATATCAAACGCCCTTGTTAGGGCCTTTTTGATAAGTTCTTTTGACTCTGCCATTCCACTTTCGTAAATATATCCTAAGGAAATAAATGGACACCCATGCAAATTTTTATTTAAAAGGCTGTTTATTGCAGAGTAGTTTAGAATAACAAAATTTTGAAAGCACCAAAAATAATCACCCAAACATGATTAATACACAAATGCATTATGGTTTATCCATAAACTTGAAAAACACAACAGATTTTCTGTCTGTCTTGGCAACGTTTCCTTCTTAGTAAAAGGAATGGCTAAAAAAAAAAAAAAGAACTATCTTGGACAATAAGTCATATCATGTCTTGGGAAATGAGATTCATGGTGCGTGGTCCACGACTAAAGCTTTGGCTTTGGTCTTTCGGCAGTTCTCCACACCTGGGACCCCAGCAAAGGAGGCATCATGGTGGGACATTGCTCTAGTTGTTATATTTTAAGGTTCTGTGTTGAGACAGGAATATAGGAAAGGGACTATGAGGTCTGTCATGTGAGTCACTCACTGGGCTGCACCAGTGCTTGGGAGTGGTCTGGGTAAGAGTGGATATTCAGACAGACGTAGCATGGCATCTAAAGAATTCAGTGTGAAGCCAGTTTCTGTCAACAGCCAGCACCAAAGGAAACAGCTGTGTCTTCTCAGGTAGGCAGAGTATAGACAATGATGGGCCACCCAGAGAAGAGGTACGACTAGAGAGTTCTGTCAATTGGTAGCAGGGGTTCTGGGTGGGATTCAGGGACAAGGAAGAGGTTGTTAGAGTGGAGAAGGAGATTAGAGAAAGATGGCTCACTACATTATTATTTGATAATGGGACACAATGGGGTAGAGAGGTATGTATGGTAAACTGACTTTTGGAAAACAAGCATTAAAACCACCTTTTTAGAACAGGTAAGGGGTAGGTGAGTGATAGCTAAGACTCAACTCAGAAACATCATTGACTGGACCCACAGCTCTTGTTGGTTTAATCAGAAGAGCATCTCCAAGCCGTGTCCCTAATAGAAGTTCTCATGGGGATGCCTGGGTGGCTCAGTCGGTTAAGCATCTAACTCCTGGTTTCGGCTCAGGTCATGATCTCCTGGCTCCATGGGGTTCCAGCCCCACACTGGGCTTTGTGCTGACATTGTGTAGCCTGCTTAGGATTCTCTCTCTCTCCTTCCTTTTCTCTCCCTCTCTCTGCTCACCACCACCCCCCCACAAATAAATACATAAACCTAAAAAAAGAAAAGAAGCTCTCATGGATGGAGAAGTAGGGAAATGAGAGAGGGGTAATAACAGAATCCTAAAGTGCCACCTCCGTTATCTTTGCTTCTGCCATTATGGGGAGCAGCCTGATGCTCCAGCTTTGGCTGAATTCGTATCCAGTCAGCCCTGGCAGGAACCAAATGGAGCCAAGCAAAAGCTGGTGAGATTATGACTTTGATGGCCCATCTTTAAACACCACCATTGTTTTTTTCAGTCCAATGAGGCTTTTCGTTTTACAATTATTTGGGGGCCATCACCTAACAGGAATATGTGTTCATAAGTGTCTAGCAAATAGACTTCCTTCTGTAGTCTAATGATTTGTTTAGTTCAACAGACATTTGGTGAAGACCCACCATGGGCCGTGGACTGTACCATGCCCCAGAAAATAAAGATGGGACTTATGTAGTCCTTGCCTGTGAGGTGCTCTTTCTTTACTCCATCCATGACAGGCTGACTGTAAGCTCCTAGAGTCCGGGGGCCATCTTTTCTGTGGTCTTTTCTCCCAGTGTATTCGGAACTGTCTACCGATCTTGCACTTTGCTCATCTACCATTTCTCGTGCTTATCGGGGCAGGGACCTAACAGACTTAAATATGTGGCTCAGCACTCTAATAAATGCTAACAATTGCATAGCGCTTTACAAGATGCTGGGCCCTTTCCTAAGATTTTTATGTTATTAAGTCACCACCCAACCAGGGAGGTACTCTTATTATTCCTGAATGACAGGGGGCTAAGCAGTTTGTTCAAGGTAACAGTTACCAGGTAGGAGGGTGGGCTTGAAACCCAGGCAGTACGATTTCAGAGCACAAGCACTAAACAATTTGCTATGTCCTGTCGGTGACCGGTAAAAAACTTAAGGTATGGTCTTTACCACCGGGGAATTTATAATCTGCCTGAGGCCTATGACACTAACTTACTGAGACCGACAGTGGATGATAGAGCTTTGAATGTGTGCTGCAGACCGCTGTCGGGGTTGAAAGGCGTGAGTTCAGAGGTAGGGAAAGGCTTAGTGGAGAATGTCTTGGGAACTGAATAGGATCTGAGGAGATCCAATGCAGAGAGTGTGCTTTTCTGGACTGGCAGTGAGTCACGCGCATGTGAGAATACCGCTCAGCGCCCTCTACAGACCAGAACTCAGCACCAGGCACTGGGTCATGGAGGAGGGAGCAGGGAAAGTTAGAATGTAGTTTCTCCTTTTTGCCCTTGAGGACAAAAATGCTTCAGACTAACATCTTTTATTCATGCAGTACTATTTCTGAAAAGCTAAAAGTAACCTTATCAATTTTAAGGGTCTTATCAATTTTAGAAAAGAAAATCGTTTCTGCAGAATTTTCAAAAACTGGTAGGACTATTCAAAATTTTAAATATTTGGCTTTTCAAAAATGTAATTGCTGCCCAGAACATGGTCAATATATATATATATATATAT
>NW_026058594.1:5827-24709 GCF_023721935.1 Panthera uncia
CCCCCTTGTATTCTTACTATCGTACAAGAACATTTAACTGCTTATTCATTTTCAGATAGAAAACTTAGAGCCAGAGCTCTGTCTTCTCATGTGTTGGACTTTCCCACTGGATCTAAGTAAAAACCTCATTTCAAGAAGGGGCCTGCAGACAAACAGGAAAACTGAGAGAACGCCTCTAATCCCTCTAATTTCTCTAATATGTGTTGAGAACCAGTTGGCTGCACCTTGTGTCCAAGACTCTCCACATGGCGGCAGCACGTCCCCTGCCCTTCACAGGGCGCTGCGAATCCAGAACTGCTGGAAATCATGTTGTGTTTCATATGGGCCAGATGCATTTTGATATCTTGGGGACAGGATCTGCCTTCAGGATCTGAAGGATATGACACTTCAGACAATGAGAAATTGGGGAGATTGAAGGCAAAAGAACAGCATAAATTGGAATAGTCACTAAGACTTCAAAATGAAAGGATCCCCAGATTAACTTGAGATGTTCTAGGAGTACTTTCTAAAGGGGCCTTCTACTTACAGCAAGACATTTCAGCCCAAAAAACAAGTAATATAATTAAAAAACGGGCAGAAGACTTGAACAGACATTTCTCCAAAGAAGACATCCAGATGTCCAAAAGACACATGAAAAGATGCTCAATATCACTCGTCATCAGGGAAATACAAATCGAAGCTCAACATTGCTCATCATGAGGGAATGCAGAACAAAACCACAAAGTAACCTCACACCTATCAGAATGGCTAAAATCAGCAACACAAGAAATAATAAGGGTTGGCAAGGATGTGGAGAAAATGGAACCCTCTTGCACTGTTGGGGAGAATGCAAACTGTGGAAAACACCACGGAGATTCCTCAAAAAAGTAAAAGTAGAACACCCTATGATCCAGTAACTGCACTATAAAAATACAAAAACACTAATTCAAAGGGATACATATACCCCTACGTTTATAGCAGCATTATTGATAATAGCAAATTATGGAAGCAGCCCAAGTGTCCATTGATAGAGGAATGAATAAAGGAGATGGTATTTATATACAATGGAATATTATTCAGCCATAAAAAAGAATGAAATCTTGCCATTTGCAATGATATGGAAGGAACTAGAGAGTATAATGCTAAGTGAAATAAGTCAGTAAGAGAAAGACAAATACCATACGATTTCACTCATATGTGAATTGGAGACAGAAAACAAACAAGCGAAGGGGGAAAAAAAGAGAGAGAGAGACAAGCCAAGAAATAGACTCTTAGCTATAAGGAAGAAACTGCTGGTTACCAGAGGGGAGGTGGGTTGGGGGATGGGTAAAATAGGTGATGGGGATTAAGGAGGGCACTTGTGATGAGCACTGGGTGATGTGTGGAATTGTTGAATCACTATACTGTACACCTGAAACTAATATAACAAAGTGTATTAACTATATTGGAATAAATATAATAAATAAATAAAATAAATAAAAATGAAAGACCTTTCCATTGAAAAATTATTTATTTATTTAAAAATATATTTTTTAATTAAAATATTTATTTATTTTTGGGAGAGTGCAAATGGGGGAGAGGCAGAGAGAGGGACAGAGGATCTGAGATGGGATCTGTGCTAATAGGCTGACAGCAGTGAGCCCTATGTGGGGCTTGAACTCACGAACTGCGAGATCATGACCGGCCGTAGTCAGATACTCACCTGACAGAGGCACTCAGGTACCTCTTAAAAATATATTTTAATGTACACATACTTCCATTCCCTAGGAGGCATTTTGGCACTTGGGGCTCTGAAGGTCTGTCTGTCAGTGTTTAAATCCTGGTGTCTCCTTTCCAGTTACAAGACAGAAATTTAAAAAGATCAAACAATAAATATTACCTCCTAGTTACTCACCCTAAGTATCAGTTTCTTCATCTGCAAGATGGAAACAATAATAGTACCGACCTCATGTTTCTTAGAATTAAACTTAAAAATCCATATGTAAAGATGCTTAGCACATTGCCTTATTGTGTAGCACATGGTAAAAAAACCATGTAATAAATGAAGTTGTCAATAACAATATAATGTTGTGACCATTAAAAAATGGACATGTCTTGATCCCTTTCATAAATGAGATCCAATCTCTAAACTTTGGGTAACTATACCTTGTGTCTCCCTTGCAGTTAAGATCCAGGCTTGGGAACTTTGTGGTTCAGGATCAAGGCTTGTGTCCGTTGTGATTCTGCTGGTAGCTAATATCCCTTGGCTGGGGCCCAAAGCACAGGAACCAGCTGAATTTTATACAAGTCTGGGGCATTCTTTCTCGTATTCATATGTGATGCTCTTAGACTAGTTTAAAAATTTTTTATTTTGACTTTATTTTTCTCTCTGTAAATGACTTTATCCATGCTTGTAGAACAGATTGAAACAATTTGGTTATCATAAAATCATCAATGCTAAATAGCCTATCTTCCTAGGCATGATATGATTGCCCTTGGGGAACTGAACCGACCTCAGATTTGGGGCTTACGTTTGCTTTCCGCATTCTGTGTCAACTTAATCATGAAAAACCCCACAAAACCTCCCTTATCTCAGACGCTAATTGTAAAGGTTTATCTTCTTTTAACCATGGTGTAGGAGCACAGTTTTGCTACTTTATCATAGCTCTAATATTACAAGAAATGGAAAATTCATGCAGGCAGATCTTGTTTATGAATATGGGGCAGCTCTCAATGCATTTTTTATGAACATGGAACATTTGGCTTTGCATCTGGTAGCGTGAAGAATAACACAGCCAGCTCTGTACCCTAGGAGACATCCAGATTACTTTATTATTACAATGGTTTCAATAACTCTAGGCACTTTTCAGGCACCTGGATCTTCATAAATGGTTCAAACCTCACTGATGGCATGTTACTCATATGACTCTGAGAAGTTAGAGATCATTTGAGCTAGCTGGGTTTCTAAAAACATATGGGAAATAAATGCAAGTAAAGCCTTAGAAACCAAATGTGCTTGTACTTTATTTCACTGTTGCTACTCTTTCAAGAGACGAGTCACATCTTGGGAGCCTGTTGGCTGCCATGAAATCCAAGACTTCTCCTTGGAACACATCACCGGTGCCCTTTCTGTTGGTCTGACATCCCCTTCTTGATTTTGGGGGGTGGGGATAAATGTAAGCCTTCGGTCGAACCTAATGTATAAACTGATTAATCCAAATGAGTCTTTCGTGGTTTTATAAGTAGCTCCTAATTAGACCGAATAGTGATGTTTTCTAAGAGTCTCTTAGAAGTCTTCTATCTACTTCCAATGTTGCCGAGGCACTCCATTGTTTGAAAGGAATTGGATGGAAAAAGATGACTTGGATTTTAGTACAAAAGCCACCAGAGGAGCCTTTGGGGAGCTCATTTGTGCACTTGTATCTTTTGACACTCACTCAGTAGGTGAACTTACACGGAAGAGAGCCGTGTCTAATAGGACTGTCTGATTCTATTTATTGTTTTTATCCTCTTGCAGGGCTGTTTTTGGCCTGTGTTTATTTAAGTCACCAGTCTCCAAACAAACAAACAAACAAACAAACAAAAAAAACACAAAAAACAAAAAACAAACAAAAAAAACCCACGGGGCTATCTCATTTCAAGTTTGCCTTGAACTCTTAAACCCCGACGTTTTCTGCACACTGAGTTGGGTTTTTGCCTTTGAGAACAACTAGAGCGTTAAGGAGAGGTGCCTCTCTTTTAATCAGTAATTTAGGTTTTATTTCATTTTATTCTTATTTAGGTTTTATTACCATTGATGCAGTTTTTACTCCGCTGCCAAGAAATGAGTTTTGCACATTTTAATTTAGATCTTAATGTGTGTGTGTGTGTGTGTGTGTGTGTGTGTGTTTTGTACAAGCCAAATGATAGCGATTTTATGTGTGTTTTTGGCTGAGAAGTAGGAGGCAGATACTATCTAAGGATTCTAGGCTCTGCTTTCTGGAAGCCCAAAGGACTACCCTTGAAACAGTTGTTTGGAAGATTTTGATCTTAAAACTTTATGGATAAAATATTTCATCACCACCTCAATGTATGTTACATACTTATGATCTGACAGCTTCCAGGTTGGCTGAGAGAGGCTGGAATGCGCATCTCAGAACCTGCAAGGCAGTGTGCTTTGGCCTCTGCTTCTGTTCTGACCTCATTGTTGAGTAAGTGAATTTATATGTCTGCCACTGTAGTATTAGAGCTTTTGTATTATAAATCACAGACAAAAGTTAAAAAGATGGAGTAACCACAATGAGATACCACCTCATTCCTAATAGGATGGCTACTATCAGAAAAACAGAAAATAAAGAGGATTGGCAAGGATGTGGGTAAACTGGGACCTTTGTGTACTGCTTGTGGGTAAAATTGTGCAGCTGCTATGGAGAACAGTATAGAGGTTCCTCAAAAATTTAAAATAACATTACCATATAATCCAACAGTCTTACTTCTGGGCATTTGTTCAAAAGAACTGAATGCAGGGACTCAGAGATTTGCACACCCATATTCATAGCAGCGTTATTCATAATAGTCAAGAAGTGAAGGCGGCCCAAGGGTCCATTAATGGATGAACGGATAAACAGACTGTGGTAGATACATACAACGGAATATTATTCAGCCTGTGAAAGGAAGGAAACTCTGGGGGTGCCTGGGTGGCTCAGTTGGTTAAGCATCTGGTTATTTTGGCTCAGGTCATGATTTCACGGTTCCATTGTGAGACTGAGCTCTGTGTTGGGCTCCACGTTAAGCCTGCTTGGGTCTCTCTCTCTCTCTCTCTCTCTCTCTGCTCCTCCCTCGCTTGTGCGCATGTGCTCTCTCTCAAAATAAATAAATAAATATTTAAGAAAAATAAATATTAGTTAAAAAACAGAAAAGAAAATTCTAACACAGCTACGACCTGGATGAACCTGGAGGACAATACATTAAGTGAAACGAGTCAGTCACAAAAAGACAAATTCCATACAATTCCCACCAATGAGGTACCCAGAATAGTCAAACTGATACACACAGAAAGTAAAAGAGAAGTTGCCAGGAGATAGGGGAAAGACGGTGGGTTGTTTAATAAGTATAGAATTTCAGTTTTCTAAAATGAGAAATTTCTGGAGATTGGTTGCACAACGTCAATATATGTAACACTACTGAACCGTACCATTAAAGGTGGTTAAAATGGTAACTGTTATGTGTGTTTTACCATAATAAAAAAAACGTGAGGTAAAAGATAAACACGAGGTTTTACTATTATTTTCCTGCCTCCGGTGGGTCACTTGTACTTATCCCATTCTGGAGACCCTCGTTTTTAATATGTGTCAACAGGCAGAAGGTGATCAACACAGATCCACACCGCCAGCTCTCCCTTCAATGAAGTTACACACTGCCCAAGCTCAGGGAGTGTGGTCAGCAAGATGTCCAGCTGTCAACTGCCCTGGGACACCCCCTTGCTGCAGAGAGCCACCCGGCTGAGGGGACATCCTTCCTGGAGCAGCCTGCATCGCTGAGCGTGATGGGGGACCAAAGCCTGACCCTTTCATCCTGATGTGGGACACTCTGAAGGTCAACCCTCCTTCTGGACTTTCCTGTAGGGGTGGCCGAGACTTTGTTAGTACTTTATTGTGTTTCGTTGTGTTTCTACTTTCTCGGTCCAAACGTACTTCCACTGTTTTCCCTTTACGGTTGTGGATTCCTAATAAATTTTTTGCACCCAGACTCCATCTCAGCATCTGACTCAGGAAAACTATAATTGCAGCACAGATCAAGATAGTATCAAAACAAATATAACCAGGTTCTTTAATTTCTAAACAAGAACGAACTAATGTTTGAGTAACTTAGTGAAATGATGAAGGCCTTTGCATTTGAAGAATGAAACAAGTTAAAGTTCTAAATAGGTAAATTAAGGCCTTTTCAGATTAAGAAACACCCACACTTCTCCAAGAGCCAAACTCACAGTCAGAATTATGCCACAAAATGAATAGAAACTTTTTCTGTTAAAGTCGCAGTGTTTGTAATGCAGGTAAACCTAGTTTATGTAATGCCGGGATGATTCGTATGTTTGTATGTTTCCCCCAGGAGCACCCTTTCACACTGTGAATGTAGACAGCAATCTAAAGGGGCTTACATGAAGAAAAATTATACCTAAATACCCTGAGACAATCAATAGGTTAATCCATCACCAGACCAGTCCATGGTTATACGGAAAGTAAGGTAAAACATGGTAACAGGCCAAAGTGGGAATAGTTACCTTTTAAATGCAGTTATTCCCTTTTGAATAATTATAGTTGTATCTCTGATTCTTCTGCCTTCTCCCCTTAAAGCTTTGGGAATCTTTGAATTTCTATAAAAAATTCTGCACATATGAAGAATCTTCCCAGACATTATCATCTGTTAATGTGTTTTGTGTTCGTGTATTTTGAGGCCATGTTTGCGCTAAAAAGAGAATTAAGGACATCATAATATAATTTAATTCCTTGCTTTATTTTCACTTGACTTATCTGGATATTATAGGACCTTTCACATGTAGAACGTTCTTAAACATAAATATATGTAAAACCTTCAAAACAGGCAGAAGTTCATTGTTTGCGATCATAGAAGGAAGAAGAGATATAGAAATGTAAAATAATTTGTAACACCAGATTAATTATATTTCCATCTGGCTGTGGAATGAGGTAAAAACATAAATCTCCCAGATTTTTCTAAACCGTGATGATGATAGTCAATATTTATTGAGTAAATGCAATGTGCCATGTGCACTTGACTAGGATTATCTCAGTATTTCCTCAAAACAACCTGCACAGAAGGAATTATTAGAATGCCCATTTTACAACAAGGAAATACACAGTTTAGGGGATTTAGGCAAGTAACTAGTCTAAAGTTATATGGGGAGGAAGTGAAAGAAACAGGAGGAAGTCCAGGTGGCTGGCTCCAGAATGAGAGCTCATAACAACCCTGCCTGCTCCTTGTGAACTTAACCTGCCAGTTCATCAATTAACTGCTTAATTGATGGTTTATGTTGTATGAACTGGTGGTTAATTAAATGTTCTGAATCACAGAATTATATCACTTAGGACTGACAGACTTTGGTTAGAAAATGACAAGACACTTCAATCAAGTGTTAAGATTTTCTTCCTTTAAAAATATATTTTGCAGCCTTATTTAAGGAAGAAAATATCCAGACAAGTTACAGTGAATGAACAGTTCGTTGGATGACTCATCTAAAGGAAAGAATGGTGGGGCATCAGATAATCTATCTGATAATCTAATCTTATTTACTAGGGAGATAATGGTTCTAGTTTCCCGGACTTTGAAATTTACCCAGCACATGTCTCAGTGCCAGAAACATCATTGTGGCGCACAGAAATGGCAGATGTATACCATATGTCTTGCCTGTCGTCTCTGCTAGCCCATGGCAGACAGTACCAATAGATCCCAGCACCCACAGAACCCAGATGTGTCAGGAATCCATTTCAGCAGGGTGCACAGGCAGCCATTACCAGATACCTGCACTAAAACTTTGAGTGAGAGCAAAGCTGTCTTTAGTCTTCTAGCACTTGAGGGAAGGGGGTTCAAGGTGCAACTCTGGGTCTTTGGAGCCTTTATAATCAGTGATTTTGTTTTCAATTCCCTGAACACTCCAATGTCCTCCTAAATCTTCTAATCAGGGTGGTGGCCTTCAGGAAGAGAGGTTGTAGGACAAGAGTTACTATTCTTTTCCCTTCTCTTGAGTCCTTATTAGGTAACTGAACAGTTAAAATGATAATACAACTTCACTTAGACTGATAAGAGCTTAACAGATTGGTCTTTGGGTGAATAAATTTGCAATATTAAGGAAACTTTTTTCTCCATTCATATTTTATAAACATGTATGTGCCAGACATGTGTTAGATGATTTCAGAATCGCTCACTCTTGGAAACACACTAAGTGTAATTTTGGTTACTTCATAGTGTTCAACAGGCTAAAGGGGACAGTTATTTTGGGACAAACCTTTTGCCAAACCTCAGATAACAATTCACTGGAGGTCCCTTTGCTTATGAGTAGGAATGAACTGTGGCTTACAACTAAATAGAAATAAATGCTCTCAGCAGGGAAGAGTCATTACCAATTTAATGAACCAAAGTTCTGTTTATAGCTCTGTGAAGGATCATAATGTGTAAATTTAAATAAAACACCATGGCTTTGGTTTTAAGTGTTAATATGTGAAATATTACTTTCTTCCTAACTTTAAAAGTGAAATGTATATAGCTGGAATGTGTTTATCAAGTTCATGGACAGGCAATACACAATGAAAGACCCCAACAGAAATGAAAGACTGAACAATAACATTGCAGGATCTGGGGTCCACATTGGTCAGTTTTGTTCTGTGTATTACCAGGCTGATGGCTTTGATTAGCAAATAACACTTAAATATATACCTATATACACTTGACTCAGACGCGTCTTATCTTTAAGTTGTAAACCAAAGCAATGAAGATAAGCTTTGAGATTTACTGAAAAGCCTCTTCTTGAGGTTCCTTCTGGAGGATTCTTTGACTGGCTCCATCAATCCTCTTTACTTATATCTCTGGCATTTTCCATTGACTGTAAACTTCTGGCATCTGGGGACATGTTGGCCTTGTTCCCTGCTGTCTTCTCAGGGTCCAGATCCATGTCTGGTCTATACTTGGTGCTCTAGAAATATTTGTTAATGAATGAATGGCTTTTTGAAAAGTATAACAATTGAATAGAAGCTCGTGTATTAGGACATCTTTTCCCATAATTATTGAGTTTAAGTTCTTGAACAACCAGTTGGTTGAAAAAAAATTTTTTTTTAATTAGTAAATTCAATTCTGATCTCTGAGATAGTTCCACTTTAGGTGAGCTGAGATTGCTGTCTTCATACTGGAATGCAAGAGCTTCTGAGATGGAAAAGATTTTCCAGGAGGTTCATAGACAAAAACACTTAAAGGGAATCAGTTTTCAGATCTTCAACATCCACATATACTCTTTCCTAAAATTAATTTTCCTGAGAACACACATGCAAACCACCTTCACTGTCATTATCATATTTCTTCCACTTCACAAAAGAAAGGCACGTTTTTCCCTCAGTGTGTCGCCTGCAGTGGAGAAATTCAGTTGACCATAAGACTTATCATCCAAACTGGGACATTTCTGAGAGTGAAAGTAGGCTCTAGACACAATCAACACAGGACAATATAATATTGACAAAGGTGTTTTGAAGATAATGCTATTATAATTCTTCTCCCTACTTCTGCATTTACTGAGTCAAAACAAACCAACAAACCAACAGACCAACAACATGCCTCTTAGTGAAAGAGTAGCAGGTAATTAATAATCGCTTACAAAATGTTAGTAAAGCTTTTAAGGTTCTCCCCAGAGTGATAAAGTGAATGAATCTAATGAGCTAGTGATTTCTGAAACTTTGTGAAAACAGCAAAGAGGATCTTATTGAATTGTCAGCTGATGGATCAAAAGCAATGGACAAAAATGTTTATAGCAACATTATTC
Organism: Panthera uncia; assembly: GCF_023721935.1. NCBI lineage: Eukaryota > Metazoa > Chordata > Mammalia > Carnivora > Felidae > Panthera > Panthera uncia. The sequence goes on from NW_026058594.1 coordinate 15,306, forward strand.
ATAATGGCCCAAAGATCAATTAACCCAAATCTTCATTAACAGTAGAATGGGTAAGTAACTTGTGATACAGTCATGCAATGGAATTGTACGTATCAATGAAAAAGAACAAAATGTAACTATATATAACATGACTGACTTTCACAGACACAATTTAAGAAAGTACATACTCTATGGTTTCAGTTTCATGACATCGAGGACATCGAGGGAAAAACTGATTTATGGAGTTAGATATCAAATGCTACCTTTGGGTAGATTGTAGGCTGGGTGAGGGCACAAGGTAGACAGAGGTGAAAATGTTCTATATCTTGATCTGGGTAGCATTTGCATGGGCTTATTTATGTTTAAAATTTTCATGAGGCGTACACTGGAGATTTGTAAACTTTAGTGAAGTTATACATTAATAAAAAGAAAAAGAAACTGACTTATTTGAGCAGTAAAGTTCTGCTTATGTGCAATGCTAGATGCTGGTGATAAAATAGTGAACAAGGTCTCACGAAGCTTATAGCCAGGATAACCATATCCTAGTTGAACCCTTGTTTGGCCATAATTATAAAACCTACTTGCATTCCCCCAAATACCCCAGTTTTGGTGACAAATTATACTATTGGCCCATGTTCCAGCTGTTGATTGCTATGTAACAAACAAGTCCCTTCCAAATCTTGGTGGCTTGAAAAGAATAGTAATTGAAACACAGCACACAGTATTGTGGGTCAGGAGTTCATGTGGACCTCGGCTGGGCAATTCTTCTACTTCTACCGGCCTTGAATGCAGTCACTTGGTGGTACTCAGTTCCCAGATGGGCTGGTCTGGTGGTGGGGGGCGGGGCTCGAGATGGCTCTCCTCACAGACTCTGGAGTTTGGGTGGGGGTAGCTGAAAGAGTGGGGTCTGCTTGGACTGTTGATGGAAAGGGCTCCACGTGGCCTCTCTAGATGGTGGTCTCAGGGTGGTCAGACCTCTAGCGTGGTAGCCGGCCATGGGTGCCGCATGCAATTTTATGACCTAGCCTTGGAATCACACGGTGTGATGAACTTCTGCTCATGTTCAAGACAAGGAAACATAGACTCCATCTCCAGTGGGAGGAGTGTCAAAGAATTTGCAGCCATATTTTCAAAAATCACAATGCTGTAATTGTGGAGGAGATCCAAAGAGACCTTTGCCAATTCTACCTTCTCAATATTTTCTGCATCCCTCTGCCCCTCCCCATCCTGGAATGACTTTGTTAGCTTGGATCCTTACAATCTCTCATCTGTACTATTAGATAATACTCTTAATTGGTCTCTTGTTCCTAGTTTCTCCCTCCTTCATTTTATCTTGCTGGTTGTTAACTAATGCCCTGTTCTGTGTCTGTCAAGATTTTGCGGGGGGAAAAAAATTGTAACAAGGCCCTTTTTATTTACTAAAATCCAAATTCCTTTGCCTGTCATTCAAAGCTCTTTATCACCTTATGCTGACATAACTTCCCAAGCTTATCTTCCACAGACTCTTTCGTGTGCTTTAATGTTCAGCCAAGTACCCCTATTTTATGTTTCCTCTCTGGGAGCCACCCTTCACAGGCTCAGCGTGTGAACTCAGAGTTTGTGAAATGAGTGTCCTCACTGGTCTTCCCTGCCCCTCTTCACCCCCGAACCCTGATTCAATCTCACAGTTCTATAAGGTCCTGACGAAATGCCTCCTCCAGGATGCTCATTCGATAACCTTTTATGGCAGAGCTAATCGTCAGGCTCGGTGTTAGGCCCTGGTGGCACTGAAGGGACAGGCAGGCAAGAGCCCCACCCTCGGAGAGCTCACAAGTCCCTATTTGGATGTCTCAAGAAAATCCATTGGTCCTTTTCTTAAGTTACTTTAACACTTAGTATAAGCAGAGTAGCTAAACACTAAAATCCTGAAACTGTGACCTTGAGAAAGCTTTTAATCTTTTTTGGGCCTCAGTTTTCTTTTCTGTAAAGTGGGGATAATAGCACCTATCACATAGTTGCCATAAAGTTCTGACATGTTATTAAATTGAAAACACTTAGAATAGAGTTTGGTAAACTGTAAAACTTAAATAAGCTTTAGTAATTCCTATTGGTTTTATCACCACCATCATTTTTAGCTGTCTGTGTGTTTTCCTCCTGTTCTGCTCCTCCATTAGATTATAAACTTATTCTTTTTTTTGGAGCTGGGTACTAGATCTTATATATTGTTTTGGAGGTGTTTTAGAAAGAGTGTCAGCTTTCAGGTCAGGCAGAGAGGTTTGAGTCCAGCTCTGTATCTCATTAACTGTTAGGCCTTAGATTACCTTCCTGTGCCATATTTTTTCATATTTAAATTCCGAATAATAATGCTTAACATACAGAGTTCTCATAGGGATTTAATGGGGTAATATTTGTAAATTGTCTAGCTTAATGTCTGATACATAGTATGTGCCCCCCAAATGACAATGTTGATGATGATGATGATAAGCATAATGATGATGATAAAATTACAACTCTGACAATTCCTAGAACCCTCTCTACTTACTGTGGCACATGATTTACTAAGTATCCTTTTGGACATTCTAATGCCTTTATAAATATCATTTGCTCTGATTAAGATTATACTATGTTTAATTAATCTCCTTTTATCATTTACTGTAAATAGATGTCTTTAAATTGCAACCCATATAGATTTGCCTCATCTTTTAAAATGATTACATAGCATTTCTTTATATATGTGTACCATAATTTATTTAATCAGTCCCTTATAAATGAATATTCAAGTGTTTTCAATTTCCCCATTATACACCACACTATAATCAAATGGAAATTATGTACACACATTTACCCCCTGTTGTATTATTTCTTTAAGAGAAATGATTTGAAGTAAAACTGGCTTGGATAAAAGAAATAGACTTACAGACTTTATGCATACTGATGGATTGCGCTCCTGGCCGGTTGCATCTACCCTTACTAGGAGGCCCCATCCGTGTTTGCACATCTTTGCCAACACTAGACTTTGATCAAGACCACTTCTCGGGAGAGCCAAGATGGCAGAACAGGCTGGAAGTTTTTTGTGCATCTCGCGTCCATGAAATACAGCCAAACCAACACTAAACCATCCCGCGCACCTAGAAAACTGATCTGAGGACTAACGCAACAATCTGCACAACCCGAACCACAGAATTCAGCAGGTATGCGGGGCGGAGAGGTGAACTGGGGGGAGAGAGAAGCCACGGGCAGGGAGCTGTTTTGGCTTGTGGAGAGAGGACTGGGGGGGGGGGAAGGATACGGGAAAAGCACCCCTCCCCAAAAGCAGCTGGAGAGAAAGTGGAAAAGTGGAAACAGCCCCAGGGACTGAACTAAAAAGAGAGAAAGGAGAAAGGAGACGGTTTAAACTCCATTAAATTCCATTAGGACTAAATTCCTCCTATAAACAGGGGGAGCACAGAGTCGGAAACGTCGCAGCTCCTTACCTGGCGGTGCTCTGGTGGGAAGGGCGGAACCCCAGGAGCAGAGTGAAGTCCGGGGGTCTTCGGGCCACACGGGGAGAGGCGGTTCGCCTGCTGGGAGGACACCTGGTAGAGGCTGTGTGCCCCCTCGCCCCACAACAGACAAAGGCTCCAGTGGACCTGGGAGAACAACCACATTCGCTGGTGCTGGAACAAGGTCGTTGCGGCTGAAGCCTCGCACCAGATGTGCGTTGTGATTGTCCACAATCCCTGAGGCTCTGCTGCTACACGATCACGTGAACTCTCTCTGGGGCGGGCTGGCGCCCGGCCGCAGTCTCGGGGAGTCGGCAGCAGCACGGTGTCACCAGCCGTGAGACACCCGGTCAGGGTCCGGGGAGGCCCTCTGGCAGAGGGGCGGATGGGGCCACAGTCTCTCAGAAGTAAGGGATCGGGGAAAAACAACTGCATCTGAGATAAAACTTAGGAAGGAGGTGCTGCCTGGGGTCTGGTCACAGACAGTGAAAAAGCGGGGAGTGGACGCAAGTGGAAGACAGAGGATGGGTACGTGATCCCCAATCAGGGAAGAACAGAACTGCCTGGGGAGCTGGGCGACGCCATTTTCACGCTCCCGCGCATGCGCACACACGCCTACAAATGCCACAACCAGCCACCCCGGTTGGCTAAGCAGCGCCATCTAGTGTAGAACAGAGCCGTTACACTAAGCCAAGCTCAACTGGGCCAACCTCGCTCTTCAGACACACAAATCTCTCTGTCTGCTTAGTTTACGGACTACAAAGCACTTCATAGTTTGACTTCTAAGGGAAAACGGAAGAATTTCAATCGTATTAAAGCCTGTTGACCGGTCCATCTTTTCAATTTTCTTTTTTATTCTTTTTTTTTCTTTTTTTCTCTTTTTTGTTTCTTTACTTGAATACAGAAAGAGAAAAAAGTTACTTTTAATTTCGATTTTTATTAAAAATATTTTTAATTTTTTCTACTATATTTTTTACTTTTGTGTAATTTTTTTCAAATTCTATTTTATTTCCATCATTTCATTTTATTCTACTTCAGTGTATTCATTTTTTCGGATTTTTTTTCAAATATCATAGATTTTATTTTTTGTTTTTTTTAACTTGTTTTATTTTTTATTTTTTTAAGTTTACATCCAAATTAGCTAGCATATAGTGCAACAATGATTTCAGGAGTAGATTCCTTAATGCCCATTACCCATTTAGCCCATCCCCCCTCCCCCAACCCCTCCCGTAACCCTCAGTTTGTTCTCCATATTTATGAGTCTCTTCTGTTTTGTCCCCCTCCATGTTTTTATATTATTTTTGTTTCCCTTCCCTTATGTTCATCTGTTTTGTCTCTTAAAGTCCTCATATGAGTGAAGTCATATAATTTTTGTCTTTCTGTGACTAATTTCACTTAGCATAACACCCTCCAGTTCCATCCACGTAGTTGCAAACGGCAAGATTTCATTCTTTTTGATTGCCGAGTAATACTCCATTGTATATATACACCACATCTTCTTTATCCATCATCCATCGATGGACATCTGGGCTGTTTCCTTACTTTGGCTATTGTTGATAGTGCTGCTATAAACATGGGGGTGCATGTGTCCCTTTGAACCAGCACACCTGTATCACTTGGATAAATGTCTAGTAGTGCAATTGCTGGGTCATAGAGTAGTTCTATTTTTAGTTTTTTTGAGGAACCTCCACATTGTTTTCCAGAGTGGTCTGCACCAGTTTGAATTCCCATCATGTTTTCAAATTTTGAAACGATTTCCTTTTTTTTTTCCTTTCTTTCCCCCTTTTAATCTAATCTATCAAGCCTCTTTCAGCACCCAGACCAAAACACACCTAGGATCTAGCATCATTTATTTGATTTGTGTGTGTGTGTGTGTGTGTGTGTGTGTATGTGTGTTGTTTTTAATTTTAATTCTTTTAATTTTAATACTTTTTAATTTAAATTTTTTACCTCATTAATTCCTTTTCTCCCTTCAAAATGACAAAACAAAAGAGTTCACCCCAAAAGAAAGAGCAGGAAGAAACGACAGCCAGGGACTTAACCAACACAGATACAAGCAAGAACCAGAATTTAGAATCATGATAATAAGAACACTAGCTGGAGTGGAAAATAGATTAGAATCCCTTTCTGTGGAGATAAGAGAAGTAAAAGCTAGTCAGGATGAAACAAAAAATGCTGTAATTGAGCTGCAATCTCTAATGGATGCTACAGCGGCCAGGATGGATGAGGCAGAGCAGCGAATCAGTGATATAGAGGACAAACTTATGGAGAATAATGAAGCAGAAAAAAAGAGGGAGACCAAAGCAAAAGAGGACAATTTAAGAATTAGAGAAATCAGTGACTCATTAGAAAGGAACAACATCAGAATCATAGGGGTCCCAGAAGATGAAGAGAGAGAAATGGGGGTAGAAGGGTTATGTGAGCAAATCATAGAGGAAAACTTTCCTAACCTGGAGAAGACACAGACATCAAAATCCAGGAAGCACAGAGGACTCCCAGTAGATTCAACAGAAACCAACCATCAACAAGGCATATCAGAGTCAAATTCAGAAAATACTCAGGCAAGGAAAGAATCACGAAAGACTATGTCTTTCTCAAGATTAATTTTTTTCATCTATTCTTTTAACTTATCAATATATCCCTAGTCGTACAGCCTTTAAAAACATGCATGTGTTTTTATTTCCTGTAGACTATGGGCTCCTTGAAGAAAGCACCCTTCGTTCATTTTGGTAGCGTCCATTAGTCAGTGGTCCATTCCATTGGAATCTAGAGCAAACACTTCTTCTTCCTCAGAAATTCTTGCGACTTTAAAACAGATCCAGGCCTTAAACAAAGTCATCTGTTTATTTGTTAAAGAGTGGTGAGAGAGATGGCTTCAAGTAGTTGGAAATGAAAATTCACATTTAGAATTTCCTTTCCTTTCAACTGTAACTTTTTTGTGTGTTTGTTTTTTGGTATTTCCTCTTGGCATTTCCAGAATATGATAAATTTAGAGCAGCAAACACTGCACCCGTGGCTCTAAGAGGATAGAGGTGGGATGAAGAGGGGAGTCTGACTAAAGCAATCATATGCCACTTTAAATGAGTTCATGTCTCAGTATCCCAAAGAATGACATCGTAGCTAATAAGAATGCGCTTAACACTTATAAACAGGGCAGAGGTGCAACCTGAAGGCCCCTGAGCTACATTCAGCCTCCAGCTATGTTTTGTTTGGCTCATGCAGCATTGGCCAGATAGTGTTTGCAAACATTTTTAGTGGTTACCCAGATTTAAAATCACAGACAGGCTGGCTATTCACCAAACTACTCCTGCTTCTTCCTGGGCACACAGCTTGATTCATTTCTCAGCTTCCACTGTAGTAATAATGTATGTCTATGTCACCGAGTTTTGGTCAATGAAATGTGAATGAAAGTTATGGGTACCTCCTCTAGGTATGGCTCATAAAAACCAATCATGAATGAGCAACTCTCCCAGCTCGTTGCTCTTCCCTTGACTGTACTTAAATACCCAGGGCAAGCAGTTTAACATAATAGCAACCTGGCAGTTTGTTTCGTGAATGGCAGTGTGGAGCAGAACCTCCTTACCCACTTTTACCCCTCCCCACAACCATGCCCCAACCTGGAACAAGATTATATGATAAACAATTCCTGTTATGTTCGATCCAGTGGGTATGTTTGGGTCCAACTGGTGCAACAGTTAGCTGACTCTAATTGACATGCTCTGTAACAAGGATCACAAGATCTCTAGCATGGCATGATCCACTCCATGTTGACTCTTACAATCCAAAGGGCCACCCATTTACGTTTTCTGCCACGCTCCCTCACGTACTACAATTTGAGACTCTTTGCATGGTGCTGGATAGTTTATTGGGCATGCCCACATTCATCATCTCTTGAATCTTTCAACAATTCTGTGAGTCATTGGCAAACTAGATAACATCATTCATTCTTCAGTAAGATCGGCTTCATTTGAGCGAACAGTTAGCTGTTGAGTGCCTACCACAAACCAGGCACCGTGCTGGGCCCAGGTGATGCAAAGATGAGATAAGAGGAAACTAAAACTTAGAAAGTTCTTAGTTACATAATCATGTATTTGTTGAGTCACAAGCCACCAAAAGAAATGGCATGGATGATTATGGAACTACCAATGATAATCTTGTTCTGGAATATTGCCAGAAGATAAAACATGGACAAAAGTTTAGATTTTCAAAAGGAAAATAAGGTGGCTTCTTGGAGCTGCAAATCAGTATATTTAATGTTTAATGATGATACTGTGGAAAAAACTCTAGAAATCATTATTTGAAGTTTTATGAGCACTTTGATAAGAACCATTCATCCCTGGAAGTAAGAATCAGTTCGCGACAAGAAAATCTTGCCGAACGTAATTTATTCCCCTTTTCAATAGGATTATTACTCTGTCAGCTATGAAGAATGTTACAGAGATGGCTTTCTTGGCTGGCTAGGGCTGCCATGACAAAATATCATAGACAGGGTGGCTTAAACAACAGAAATTTATTTTCTCACCGTTCTGGAGGCTAGATGTACAAGACCAAGGTGCAAGCCAATTCAGTTCCTGGTGAGATTTCCTGGTGAGAACTCCTCCTGTCTTGCAGATGCCTTCTCACTGTATCCTCACATGGCCTCTCCTTGGTGTATGCATGTGGAGAGAGAGCGAGAGATCTTTCTCTTTCTTTTCTTGTAAGGCCACCAATACTACTGAGGAAACCACCCTTATAACCTCATTTAATCTTAATTACCCCTAAAAGCCATATTCCCAAACACAATCACATTGGGCATTAGGGCTTCAACATACGAATTTGGGGGGGGGGCCATAATTCAGTCCATAGCAATGGTGAAATTGATTTTAATAAGATATCCTAGCTATACCCTAGAAAATGATAAATTTAGGTAGATGCATTTTTTTTTTAAATCAAAATATATGGATTAGTAGATAATTGTCAAACTCAAGAGAGGCCACTGGAGGCATGCCCTAGGTTTGGAGGTTAACATTAGAATCAAGAGCATAGTTATAAACAGGGATTATATGCCTGTTGAATAGGCAGCTTATGTATTAGATGATAAAATTGAGATTCAAAATGATCTCACGGGGCTAGCTTTATGGGCTCAACCAATGAAATGTCATCCAGCAGAGTAACTGTACTGTACTTTAATAAAGATAAAGAAATTACGTAGGAAAGGATGAAAGCTTGGAAATAACCCTGGGAAAATAAGTCACTGCAACCTAGGCTGTTCTCCTCAAAGTCTAGTGTTCAGGTCAAGGTGATGGTCCCAGGATACCTGGTGCTAATCAGACCATGCTGTGTCCAGTTCTGGGAAACATATTTAAGGAGAAGCGCCACTGATAAGATCCAAGAGGATGAGAAGAATGGCTCAGTACTTATTTGAACTCAACTGTTACTGTTCTGTGTGACATTGGCTCAGTGCCTGGAGAGCTAATTCAGAGATATGAAGACTTGGGGGGAAAATAAGAATTGTCTTCAACTATAAGGAATGTTGTTATAAAATGGTTGTGTTTAGCTGGTGTGATTATATAATAATTTCATTTTCTTCTTTCTTCTTTTTGTTTATGTATTTATTTATTTATTATTTTTTTTACTTGTAGAAAAGATATTTTATTTTCCTTTTCATATACGGAGATGACCCAACAAACCTCACTTTTTATAACTCTTTTAAAAATTCTAGACAGAGATTCATTTTTCTCACTGACATCATTCTACAGAGAGCTCATTTTAACCAAAAAGAAGTTAAAATAGATTTATTTATTTGTTTATTTTTGTGGGTTTTTGGTTTTGTTTTTGTTTTTTCTTTTAAATATAACGTATTGTCAAGTTAGCTAAGGCACAGCGTATACAGTGTACTCTTGGCTTTGGGAGTAGATTCCCATGATTCATCGCTTATGTACAACACCTGTACCCATCCCAACAAGTTCCCTCCTCAATGCCCAT
>NW_026058595.1:0-5427 GCF_023721935.1 Panthera uncia
CGAGGGTGCAAAGGCAGACCCGGAAAACAAGCGAAAGGGTTTCGAGGATGTATTATCCGTATAAGAGCGCCGGTGGTAAATAGACCTGGAATCTATGGCTGTTTGGGGCATGGCCCCTGGACTCCCTCACAGAAGCTACATAATGCTGAGCATGAGAGGGAAAAACTTCACACCTGAGAGGACTGCCTTCTGTGTTAGTGACGTGGACACATGCATAACTTAGAGATCTTTTATGTTAATGTGGCCAGAGCATGCCCACTATGGCAGGGAAAACCCCAGAGAGCCACCGGAGGTTGGCAGGCCTCTCCCTTCTTTGACCTGTACCTTTGAAATTATTAGTAAAGCTTGATGCCTGGTGAGATCGCGGATCAATGCGCATCTTTGCTGATCATCTGATCCTGTGTGCTGTCATGTAGCAAGCTGAGCTTTGTGGACAGTTCAATTCTGAAATCATTCAAAACACTGCAAAGGCAATATAGTGCTGGGTGTATGAAAATGTCCCCTGCTCCCAGTGTTTGTTGCATAAATGGATACACCAATGAGAGTAAATGGACAAATGAATGGATGGGGACTTATTCTTCCTACGGACATATGAAACTCACCTGGAGACATTAAAAGAAGTAAAACACTGAGGGGTCACTTTTTAATAGTGGATTTCCAGGCATCGTGACTGGTTGAAAGGGAGGTAAGAGGATCAGGGGGCTTCTGGAACTCTTCAGACCTAGAACTTTATTTGTTAGCGTGTTGGTCTTGTATGAATTTGGGGGATGGGGTGAGGGGAAGTTGGGTTGTTTTTTTCAAAGAATATACCGACATGAAGTTGTCTGGATTTAAGTCAAGAAATGTTTGGGCTAATTATGCTTTAGGCTGAGCCTGTAGGACTTTTGCTGTTTGGCCTGACTGCAAACAACCTTTAAAGGGACATAATGTGGAACAAAACAGCTTATTACAGTGATTCAAAGAGAGATCTCTTACGAGAAATTTTAGGACTTAGAAAAGCATGAATCAGCTAAGACCTACAGAATATATTTTGGAGCTGCAAATTCCTGGCAGTGTACGGTAAGCCAAATCTTTACACTAACCATCCTTTGTTTCTTAGAGTAGATTCTCCATTCTATGCAAATCAAGGCAGACATCAGTGAATGGCATCTTGTCTGCCTAATTGGAATAGACTTGGAGGGAAAAAGAAGCATCGCATCTGTCCTGGGGGAGAATTTTCAAAAGCCTTGTGTACTTTCTCCCTGATCGCATTAAAGATTCATGGTACTTTCAAATTTGTAGGCTGCAAGAGAGGGAGATGTCCACCACAGACCTCACTAAAGATTTATGAAAGGTTTATAATGTCATATTTGGCATTACAAGGAAACCAAAGCTAAAATGACAAAGTTCTTGGGGCATCTGGGTGACTCAGTCAGTTGGGTGTCCAACTCTTGACTTCAGCTCAGGTCATGATCTCACAGTTGATGAGATTGAGTCCCACACTGGGCTCTGCACTCACAGTGTAGAACCTGCTTGGGATCCTCTCTCTCCCTCTCTCTCTCTCTGCCTCTCCCCCACTGGTACTCTCTTTCTCACTCTCTCTCTCAAAATAAATAAATAAACTTTAAAAAAAATTGACAAAGTTCCTTATAAATTAGACATAAGTAAAGCAACTGAAAACCCCAAAAGAAGAAAACTCCACCACTGTATGTTATGTTTGCGGGTTTCGCTCACCTTTGTATTGTAGCCTTAACATCTGGCACAGTACTTGATGTAGAGTTAGGACTCAATAAATGTTTGTCAAATGAATGTATGGAATGATCAACATGCTGACCTTTTCTCTGTTGCCTTACACTTCAAAATATTCATGTGACTATCAAAAACTTGCTATACCCAGTCATTCCTTCTGTCCTTGAACCCTATTATTTAAGAGCAAAAATGAGTTTGTTTACTGTTAGTGGTGTATTTGCAAAAAATTCACAACAGCACACAGGATTCTGGGCTCTGCTAGCTAAGTTCAGAGTACGATTTTTAAGGAAAGCAATCCTATAATTATGTTAGCAAAGATTTGTAAATAGACAAAAGCTAGCCTGCCAAAGTAGTTTTAAGAAGAGACATATTGTTGATTTGTTCCATATTTAACAACTAATATAAACAAAGAAATTCCTGCCTTTTGTCACGTGTCAGACATTCTGTCCTCTAGAATAACAGCAACTTCTTTGGAAACCACATCTGGTTTCTGAGCTCAGCCCTGTCCATCAATAAAACAGATGGTTTTGAAAGAGAGACCAGAAGGCGAGACCGGGGATTAAGCTACAGGCATTTTTCCAAGTAGAATTTCCTTCTTGGTAATTTGAAGCTTGAGATATTCCCTGAATATTGAAACTATTTCATGAGTCTATAATGTAGTGTCGAATACTAAAACTTAGAAATAGGGGTGATGGTGAGAACACAGACTGGCTGCCCACCTTAAATCTTTAAATTCATAATTCAGGTTGCTTAATGTGTGATGCTAGGGGCATGCTAGAAGATAAGAAAAAGGGTCATCAAAATGCATAGGGCAAAAATTACACTTTGGCTCCCACCTTTGAGTAAATGGCTTAACATCTCTGGTTGTTGTATCCTCACCTTCAAAGTCCAAGGTTAGGCAGGTGACTCCCAAGATTCTTACATTAGCCTTAGAATTCTATGACTTACACCTGCTCCGTTGGAATTCTGAACTGCTACCACCTTTCTGAAGGATTGTATATATCAAATATATCAAACGCCCTTGTTAGGGCCTTTTTGATAAGTTCTTTTGACTCTGCCATTCCACTTTCGTAAATATATCCTAAGGAAATAAATGGACACCCATGCAAATTTTTATTTAAAAGGCTGTTTATTGCAGAGTAGTTTAGAATAACAAAATTTTGAAAGCACCAAAAATAATCACCCAAACATGATTAATACACAAATGCATTATGGTTTATCCATAAACTTGAAAAACACAACAGATTTTCTGTCTGTCTTGGCAACGTTTCCTTCTTAGTAAAAGGAATGGCTAAAAAAAAAAAAAAGAACTATCTTGGACAATAAGTCATATCATGTCTTGGGAAATGAGATTCATGGTGCGTGGTCCACGACTAAAGCTTTGGCTTTGGTCTTTCGGCAGTTCTCCACACCTGGGACCCCAGCAAAGGAGCCATCATGGTGGGACATTGCTCTAGTTGTTATATTTTAAGGTTCTGTGTTGAGACAGGAATATAGGAAAGGGACTATGAGGTCTGTCATGTGAGTCACTCACTGGGCTGCACCAGTGCTTGGGAGTGGTCTGGGTAAGAGTGGATATTCAGACAGACGTAGCATGGCATCTAAAGAATTCAGTGTGAAGCCAGTTTCTGTCAACAGCCAGCACCAAAGGAAACAGCTGTGTCTTCTCAGGTAGGCAGAGTATAGACAATGATGGGCCACCCAGAGAAGAGGTACGACTAGAGAGTTCTGTCAATTGGTAGCAGGGGTTCTGGGTGGGATTCAGGGACAAGGAAGAGGTTGTTAGAGTGGAGAAGGAGATTAGAGAAAGATGGCTCACTACATTATTATTTGATAATGGGACACAATGGGGTAGAGAGGTATGTATGGTAAACTGACTTTTGGAAAACAAGCATTAAAACCACCTTTTTAGAACAGGTAAGGGGTAGGTGAGTGATAGCTAAGACTCAACTCAGAAACATCATTGACTGGACCCACAGCTCTTGTTGGTTTAATCAGAAGAGCATCTCCAAGCCGTGTCCCTAATAGAAGTTCTCATGGGGATGCCTGGGTGGCTCAGTCGGTTAAGCATCTAACTCCTGGTTTCGGCTCAGGTCATGATCTCCTGGCTCCATGGGGTTCCAGCCCCACACTGGGCTTTGTGCTGACATTGTGTAGCCTGCTTAGGATTCTCTCTCTCTCCTTCCTTTTCTCTCCCTCTCTCTGCTCACCACCACCCCCCCACAAATAAATACATAAACCTAAAAAAAGAAAAGAAGCTCTCATGGATGGAGAAGTAGGGAAATGAGAGAGGGGTAATAACAGAATCCTAAAGTGCCACCTCCGTTATCTTTGCTTCTGCCATTATGGGGAGCAGCCTGATGCTCCAGCTTTGGCTGAATTCGTATCCAGTCAGCCCTGGCAGGAACCAAATGGAGCCAAGCAAAAGCTGGTGAGATTATGACTTTGATGGCCCATCTTTAAACACCACCATTGTTTTTTTCAGTCCAATGAGGCGTTTCGTTTTACAATTATTTGGGGGCCATCACCTAACAGGAATATGTGTTCATAAGTGTCTAGCAAATAGACTTCCTTCTGTAGTCTAATGATTTGTTTAGTTCAACAGACATTTGGTGAAGACCCACCATGGGCCGTGGACTGTACCATGCCCCAGAAAATAAAGATGGGACTTATGTAGTCCTTGCCTGTGAGGTGCTCTTTCTTTACTCCATCCATGACAGGCTGACTGTAAGCTCCTAGAGTCCGGGGGCCATCTTTTCTGTGGTCTTTTCTCCCAGTGTATTCGGAACTGTCTACCGATCTTGCACTTTGCTCATCTACCATTTCTCGTGCTTATCGGGGCAGGGACCTAACAGACTTAAATATGTGGCTCAGCACTCTAATAAATGCTAACAATTGCATAGCGCTTTACAAGATGCTGGGCCCTTTCCTAAGATTTTTATGTTATTAAGTCACCACCCAACCAGGGAGGTACTCTTATTATTCCTGAATGACAGGGGGCTAAGCAGTTTGTTCAAGGTAACAGTTACCAGGTAGGAGGGTGGGCTTGAAACCCAGGCAGTACGATTTCAGAGCACAAGCACTAAACAATTTGCTATGTCCTGTCGGTGACCGGTAAAAAACTTAAGGTATGGTCTTTACCACCGGGGAATTTATAATCTGCCTGAGGCCTATGACACTAACTTACTGAGACCGACAGTGGATGATAGAGCTTTGAATGTGTGCTGCAGACCGCTGTCGGGGTTGAAAGGCGTGAGTTCAGAGGTAGGGAAAGGCTTAGTGGAGAATGTCTTGGGAACTGAATAGGATCTGAGGAGATCCAATGCAGAGAGTGTGCTTTTCTGGACTGGCAGTGAGTCACGCGCATGTGAGAATACCGCTCAGCGCCCTCTACAGACCAGAACTCAGCACCAGGCACTGGGTCATGGAGGAGGGAGCAGGGAAAGTTAGAATGTAGTTTCTCCTTTTTGCCCTTGAGGACAAAAATGCTTCAGACTAACATCTTTTATTCATGCAGTACTATTTCTGAAAAGCTAAAAGTAACCTTATCAATTTTAAGGGTCTTATCAATTTTAGAAAAGAAAATCGTTTCTGCAGAATTTTCAAAAACTGGTAGGACTATTCAAAATTTTAAATATTTGGCTTTTCAAAAATGTAATTGCTGCCCAGAACATGGTCAATATATATATATATATATAT